>NC_133221.1:684471-711971 GCF_040436345.1 Pagrus major
GCTGTGATTGTTTGTGTCTTCCTGTTTGGATGGTCAGTTTGTGGTCACTGAGCCTGTACTTGGTGAGCATCTGTCTCTGCTTCCTATCTCTGACAGTAGAGAGATGTTCTGCTCTTCATCGTCTCTTTTTAGGGCGAGATAACGTTCTGATCCACTTACGTACTTTCTACTTTCTCACCCTCTCTGACAGAGAAGTCAAATGCTTACTATCTGCAGATGACCTAATACTGCTCGCTCCATCAAAGGAGGCTCTACAAAAGCAACTAGATCACCTGCAGAAGTTCTGTCAGACCTGGGCCCTGACCGTTAACCTGGAAAAGACAAAAGTCATGGTCTTCCAGAAACGACCTAAGAGTCAGACAAACCAACACCGGTTCCACCTGGACTCTACGGACACAGAACACACACAGCTACACATATTTAGGACTAAACATCACATTGACGGGAAATTTCCATCTGGCCATTAAAGATCTCCGAGACGAGGGCAGAAGAGCTTTCTAGACTATAAAACATCCTCAAACAGACGTACCTGTCAAAATCTGGATCAAAATATTTCAATCCATAATTGAACCAATCTTATTGTACGGCAGTGAAGTGTGGGGCCCTCTCAGGAACCAAGACTTTGAAAAATGGGACAAACACCCAATGGAAAGCTGCACACAGAGATCTGCAAAGCTTCCTCAAAGTCCACAGGAACTCCCCCAACAACGGATGCACAGCTGAATTAGGCCAATTTCCCCTGTTGGATCCAAAAAAGAGCTATAAAATTCTACCAACACCTCAAAGCCAGCGAGCCCGGCTCCACCACTACAAAGCCCTACAATGCCAAGAGGAGAGCACAGACAGGAGTCCCCTCAGCCAGCTGGTCCACAGGCTCAGCTCCAACAGCACCGGGCACCAAGACCGCCCTCACACAATCCGGCCCCGCCAAATTATAGCAAAAGAAAAAGACAATTACATCAACTATTGGACATCTACAACCAAAACCCAAAGCAAACTCCAATGCTGTTTGGCCCTAAACACACAATACTCCCCGGCAGATTATCTGAGCTCTGTAACCGACCCAACACTGAGGGAAACGTTGACTATGTAGACTCAGCAGCCACAGCCGGGCCTGAGAGAGCGGCCGGCACAGACAGACGTGGCTGCCCAGAGAGGAGCGGCTGTGTCGGCTCGGTCCACACAGACACTTCCTGCTGCACTGACACATACACAGACATCAGAACCAGCTCTACACCAACATCACACACAGAAGCCCAAACTTCAGCAAACTCTCAGACAGAAAACATACAACATCTACTGGGAGAGAAAAGTGCCGCTGCTGCAGATGCAGCAGAATATGTGAAGCTGCCAACACCTGACATGATCTCCTCCTCATGAGCAGCTGCTCCTCACTGGGTCCTTACCTGCACACTGACACACACACACACACACACACACACACACACACACACACACACACACACACACACACACATACACACACACACACACACACACACACACTGATACACACACACACACTGATACACACACACACACACACACACTGATACACACACACACACATACACACACACACATACATACCGATACGCACACACACACACACACACACACACACACACACACACACACACTGATACACACACACACACACACACTGATACACACACACACACACACACTGATACACACACACACACACACACTGATACACACACACACACACACACACTGACACACACACACACACACACACACACACACACATACATGCTGATACGCACACACACACACACACACTTTACTTTCTTCTTTTTATTTTTTATTTTATTATTTTGTAATTATTATTAATTATATCTGTATTATTTGTTCTGTAATCTTTGCTTTGGTAATATTGTGTAAAACATTCGTGCCAATAAAGCTTGTTGAATTGAAACTGAATTGGGGGGGGGGGGGGGGGGGGACATTAGGAGAATCTGGAGCATTACGTCATGGTAACAGACCCCCTCTCCTCCTCCTCCATCACCTCTGTGCAGCATCCGAGCTGTGATTGGTCCATCGCCCAGTGGCCTATAAATCCTATTGGCTGATCCCGAGTCAGCTGCTGCGGACCTGACAGAGGACAGGAGGGGGGGGGGCTTCAGATAAAAGCGGCGGCAGCAGGACTCAGTTCGACCTCATCCGGATCAACAAGACCTGAAGAAACCGGAGACCCTCCCGCTGCTGCCGGACCCGCTGCTGCCGGACCCGCTGCTACCGGACCCGCTGCTACCGGACCGGACCCTGCGTGGTTCTACCGGACCCCGACCGGCCTGCGGTGCCGCTGCGGCTCGGAGCAGGAGGAGCTGCACGCGGAGGAACAAGGTGAGAACATGGGCGTCTGTCCTCCAGCACACACCGGAGCGCGCGCTGTTGGTGTGAGTCGGTGTGAGCTGCACGAGCTCCGCCAGGACCGTCCGAATGCCCGACTGTCAGTAATACGACCGGCCGTGAACGTCTCACCAGCAGCTTTAAGCGAGATAAATTCAAGTTATGATCTCAGGCTGAGGCGTGACGTCACAGAGGACGCGGTGTATTGTGGGACAAACAACAAAGTTTGGTTTATAGAGTGTTTGATGATGTCATTGATGTTATTGATTTGTCTCTGTATGAATATTTACAGTGTAAACATGAGACATTGATCTGTGATCAGCTGATTGGTCTGTGATCAGCTGATTGATCTGTGATCAGCTGATTGATCTGTGATCAGCTGACTGGTCTGTGATCAGCTGATTGATCAAACAGGATGAATGTTTTTCTGACTAAGAAACTCAACAACATAATTATGATGATTTTACAGAATCATCTTTGTTCTGCTCTTTTACATCAGCAGCAGCAGGTGTGTTTGTAATGTGGGAGGGGCCAGAGATCAGTAGAGTGCATACCTCCGCTGAGCCCAGAGCTGTCAGGAGATCAGATTATCACACCTGAATGAGTTCACAACATTAATCTGATCTACAGTCTTTACTGTGAGTCACAGATGAACAGAAGACGCACACGTATAGAATATATATAATATACATAATTCACAGATATTCTCATGTGAGTTTTATTTACACCGTATCAATACTTCAGTTTTTAATATCACAGTTATTGTGAATATCTCGACTCATCAGGAGGAGGAGATGAGGCTGTAAGGGGCTCAGTGAGGTGCTGGGACTACTTCCTGATGAAGGACGGTGTATCCCTCCGCCGGTTCTGCTCTCAGTGCAGCTGCAGAGTTTGAACATTGTTCTGTTCGTCTGAAACACTTTGAGTTTCACTCAGTATTGTTTTTATTTGTGTCAGTGTCTGAGAACAGGACAGGTACGGGTCCTGACGAGGGTCAAAGTCGCCACGTTTCCATAAACTGTCAGCAAATAATCGAATAAATCAAAATGTGAATCTGGTGAATGAAGTGTCATTTAGTGGAGGATGACGAGGTGGAGACAAGATGGAGACGAGATGGAGACAAGATGGAGACAAGATGGAGACAAGATGGAGACGAGATGGAGTTAAATGAGCATAACAATGTTTTCTGGAAACATGGCTCCTCCTCTCCTCTCCTCTCCTCTCCTCTCCTCTCTCCTCCTCTCCTCTCCTCTCCTCTCCTCTCCTCTCCTCCTCTCCTCCTCTCCTCTCCTCTCCTCTCTCCTCCTCTCCTCTCCTCCCCTCTCCTCCTCCTCTCCTCTCCTCTCTCCTCCTCTCCTCTCCTCTCCTCTCCTCCTCTTCTCTCCTCTCCTCTCCTCTCCTCTCCTCCTCTCCTCCCCTCCTCTCTCCTCCTCTCCTCTCCTCCTCCTCTCCTCCTCCTCTCCTCCTCTCTCCTCCTCTCCTCTCCTCTCTCCTCCTCTCCTCTCCTCCTCCTCTCCTCCTCCTCTCCTCCTCCTCTCCTCCTCCTCTCCTCCTCTCCTGGAGAACAGAACATAAACTAGGTCACAAAGTTTCTTCAGTCGAGTTGTTTTATATTCAGACAGTTTCCACGGTAACAACCACTCAGTTTTATATAATGTGTTCAGCTTCTCGTCACCTTCAACTCTCAGTTCACACGAACACTCAGGTCTCTGATCCCACACTGAACCTCCAGACGGAGTCCGGTCCCCTCAGAGTCCGGTCCCCTCAGAGTCCGGTCCTCTCAGAGTCCGGTCCTCTCAGGGTCCGGTCCCCTCAGAGTCCGGTCCTCTCAGAGTCCGGTCCCCTCAGAGTCCGGTCCTCTCAGAGTCCGGTCCTCTCAGAGTCCGGTCCCCTCAGAGTCCGGTCCCCTCAGAGTCCGGTCCTCTCAGAGTCCGGTCCCCTCAGAGTCCGGTCCTCTCAGAGTCCGGTCCTCTCAGAGTCCGGTCCCCTCAGAGTCCGGTCCTCTCAGAGTCCGGTCCCCTCAGGGTCCGGTCCCCTCAGAGTCCGGTCCCCTCAGAGTCCGGTCCCCTCAGAGTCCGGTCCCCTCAGAGTCCGGTCCTCTCAGAGTCCGGTCCTCTCAGAGTCCGGTCCCCTCAGAGTCCGGTCCTCTCAGAGTCCGGTCCTCTCAGAGTCCGGTCCCCTCAGGGTCCGGTCCCCTCAGAGTCCGGTCCCCTCAGAGTCCGGTCCTCTCAGAGTCCGGTCCTCTCAGGGTCCGGTCCTCTCAGGGTCCGGTCCTCTCAGAGTCGTTGGGGAAACTTGGAAACAATTTTAAGATCAGAAAAGAGCAGCAGCCAATGAGAGAGCAGAAACTGGAGGTGGGAGAGAGGCAGCAGACACACACACACACACACACGTGCACACAGTTTGTTCTCTTAAAGGAGCAGTTCACTCAGCCATCGTCTCCTCCTGATGATATAAAGTCAGGCTCAGCCATCATCTCCTCCTGATGATATAAAGTCAGGCTCAGTCATCATCTCCTCCTGATGATATAAAGTCAGGCTCAGCCATCATCTCCTCCTGATGATATAAAGTCAGGCTCAGTCATCATCTCCTCCTGATGATATAAAGTCAGGCTCAGCCATCATCTCCTCCTGATGATATAAAGTCAGGCTCAGCCATCGTCTCCTCCTGATGATATAAAGTCAGGCTCAGCCATCGTCTCCTCCTGATGATATAAAGTCAGGCTCAGCCATCATCTCCTCCTGATGATATAAAGTCAGGCTCAGCCATCGTCTCCTCCTGATGATATAAAGTCAGGCTCAGCCATCATCTCCTCCTGATGATATAAAGTCAGGCTCAGTCATCATCTCCTCCTGATGATATAAAGTCAGGCTCAGCCATCATCTCCTCCTGATGATATAAAGTCAGGCTCAGCCATCATCTCCTCCTGATGATATAAAGTCAGGTGAAGTCTCGTAGTCCACAGAACATTTCTGGAGCTTCACAGTAAAACAGAGTTGCAGCGTTCTGCTGAACAGCTGAAGCAGCTGGAGATGATGTAAACATCAGGTGTCTCCATGCAGCTCGTCTGCTGTGATCACAGAGATCAACCTGATCTGAGGAGACCAGATTTGTGCTACTCGTGCTAACACTTTTAGCTTAGCAGCCACAGTGAAGATTTCAGATTAAAGTGTAATAACGTCAGGGTGTTTCCTCACAGAGCTGCTATTTCTCCTCCATCAGTGAGATGATTCAAGTCAAACATCAAATATTCTTTTACGCTTTAATTTTGAAAATCTTTCTGACTGAAGAAGTCCAGCAGTTTGTCTTATTTTGAAATCTTCTTTCTGTGAGCATGTTGTGTTAGACTGTGTGTGTGTGTGTGTGTGTGTGTGTGTGTGTGTGTGTGTGTGTGTGTGTGTGTGTGTCTGACTCCTCAAAGTTAATTAACCAGTGTCTCCTGCTCTCCTCCAATCACAGTTTTCGTCTGCAGGACACTTAACGAGGCGCTCGCAGCTCGTTGAATAATTAATATCATCTCATCAATATTCCATCTGCTCAGCAGAAGGAGGGGGAGGAGGGGGAGGAGGGGGAGGAGGGGGAGGGGGAGGAGATGTGTTCAGATGTTGGAGCAGAGACGATCCTCCTTCAGTGGGTCGTTAACAAGAAGAAGGAGGTTCAGACGTTTGAACGATCTGTCAGAGCTGTGCTGTGTTCAGGTTCAATCTGGGAAAGTAGAAACTCCTGCAGAGACAGTCAGGAACGTGTTTGTCCCCTCAGTGTTTGAGACAAGATTAAATGTGCTGAACTGGACACAAACACATCTGAACAAAGACGTAACGTTTGGCATGTTGTTGATCAGGCTTGTGTCGCTGTCCTGGTCTAACAGCTGATGTTGGACCAGTAACATGATGTTTTATAGAAGCGTTTCTGTTCTTTTGTCTGATTGGAGAGATTTTGTTCTGTTAACAGTGTGTTTGATGGTGACATCTGACTGAACACAGTCCATCAAAGATCGACAGCCGTGATCCTAAAAACATCTGAACCACAGAAACAAACTGTGTTTACTGATGAGCTCCGGCTCAGGGTGCACGCTAACACTGTTAGCTCAGCCGCTGCAGCGGAGAGTTAAACAGGGTGCACAGTCAGAGAGTCATCGTCCGCTGACAGAGCCAGAAACATGTCTCAACGTGTGGACGAGATGTTTGAGCTGAAAGACATTTACAGTGAAGAAGTCTTCAGTAACATCTAACAGAGAATACAACATCATCAGCAAACGTGTCGTCCAGTCCAAAATGTGTTTTTGGTGAAATGTGTGTAAAATCTCTCCTTCTGAGTCATGACTCAAACTTCAACACACACAGGAAACACACACTCTTAGATTCAGTCTCACAGATCGTTATCTTTGATAATCATCCAGAATAAACGTCCAGAAATCCACTCAGAGGTCAGAGAACAAAGACGTGCAGAGAGCAAACCTTCACTGGAGATGCTAAGCTAACAGTGTTAGCACGAGCTGGACCTCAAGTCAAGGCTGTAAATCTGGTCTCCTCAGATCAGGTTGATCTCTGTGATCACAGCAGACGAGCTGGAGACGTGCTGGAGGAGAGGAGGAGAGGAGAGGAGGAGAGGAGAGGAGGAGAGGAGGAGAGGAGGAGAGGAGAGGAGATGATGGCTGAGCCTGACTTTATATCATCAGGAGGAGATGATGACTGAGCCTGACTTTATATCATCAGGAGGAGATGATGGCTGAGCCTGACTTTATATCATCAGGAGGAGATGATGAGTGAACTGCTCCTTTAAACATATTTAGGTTGTACTGTTTTCATTGGAGTCGTTGGTTTAGTGAATGATCACATTGTTTGTCTTTGTGTGACGTGAATATTCCTGATGTTGTAACAGAACTGGTTCTGATCAGTGGGCCGTGAGGTTCTGATCGTCTGAATGTCTCCGGACTGACCCGTGTCTTGTTGAGTCTGATCAGCTCATTTAAAACAAACTTGAGTTCACTGAGAACATGAATCAGATCTAACAGGAAGAGTTTCTGTGACTTCCTGTCTTGAGCCTGTGAGACACTGAAAGTTTCCCATGATGCTTTGCGTGAGGCTGTCTTTCTGCCGATGTCGTTAGGCTCGTTCGAGATGAGCCAGGCCTGCGCAGAATCGATCACCGGCGACCACCGCACAATGCATGCCGGTTAGATTTGTGTCCGACTCGATCCCGACTTGCTCTGACGTCATGCACGCGCCGGCAACGATAACCTCAGAGATCAAGGCGGCCGCAGTTGCTCTCCACCGACTGCAAGACCTCTGCTGTTACACTCAAACCTGTCCCTCTTAAAACAACAGCAGGTAGGAACTAATATTCAAGGGGACAAAAAACCAAAGGAGACAACAGTCCTCACAGTCTGTCCTCCAGGAGACGTTCAGATACAGAAAAACAGACTCTGGTAAAAGTAGAAGTACTGATTCAATTGATTTCCCAGGACGTCAAACAGCCACATGTTGGGTTGGTAAAGCGTCCCGAGCAGCAACAAAGAGAGAAAATAAGAAACTCTCTGCAGATACGAGACACTAACACGCCTTTTCTCCCCATTCAGCCTCCCTCTCTGTCTGTTCACGTCTTCTTACGTCTTTGTTTCGTCTCGCTGCGTCTGCCGTGCGTGATGTGCTCTGATAGGTCGACATCAGTCTGGTGATGTTAGGAAATAACAATAATCCATAATTCACCTCAAATGCATCAAACTAAAGTAACGAGGCTGTTTGAAGCTGTGAGGAGGAGAAAGTTCAGATGTTTGTGTTCAGATGTAGAGAGGGAAAGTCTCAGAGATACTCAGGTACAGGACAGATACCTGAAACATGTACTGAAGTACAGGAACAGAGTATTTGTACTTTTTTACCTCCCTCCTCTGAAGATAGACAGATCCAATCCACTTATAGCAACATCCAATATAAATATATTATATAAATGTAATAGACAGACAATAAAGTTATATATTAAATCACAGAACAATCAAACTAATAAACTGAACAGAATCTTAAGAGAAGATAAAATTGATGAGCGGATCTGTTATGATAGGAAGTTTCACCTTTTTGCAGATGTTTGTAAATACTACAGTACCCATGAGCCTCAGCAGCTGTTGCTCCATCATGATGTCATTAACCGTCTGTTGTGCGTTAGAAGGTGAATGACATCACTTCCTGTGTGTTTCCCTCCAGCTGCAGGTGTGACTCCGCCCTCTGACCTCTGGTTGACCGACACATCCTCTCTCCTCCGCCCCAGTGCACCATGGGATTTACGGCCCTTTTCAGTCTCCTCCTCTCCCTGGTGACATCATCATCATGTGCTGGAGTGGGCGGGGCCAGTCAAGGTAAAAACAAAAAGTTTATTAGACGGCAGACACGTGAAGATACCTGTGGAGCTTTAAAACACAGGTGTGTGTGTGTGTGTGTGTGTGTGTGTGTGTGTCCTGCAGGTGGCGCTGTGCTGTGTCCTCTGCAGTGTGTGTGTGAGACGAGGCCGTGGTACACCCCCCAGTCTGTGTTTCACCAGGCCAGGACGGTGGACTGTAACGAGCTCCACCTGCAGAGAGTCCCAGCCAACACGTCCTCCGACACTCAGGTGACTCATCGAGCCACAGGCGGCCATCTTTGTTCCCAGTCAGACATGTTGGATCTCAAGAGTCACAAATGTCAAAATAAATGTTCGATTCAAACGTTTATTTTCAGTGTCAACAAAGAATCTTTAGATTTTAGATTCTTCAGCAGGTTCAGCAGTTTGAGATGAGTTGACCTGATGCTGAAGAGCCAGCAGACGTCTTTCAGCCCCGAGTAACGTCTGCAGGTTGTGTCGACGTGTTTCAGGTGCTGCTGCTGCAGAGTAACAACATCTCCTCCATCACCACTGAGCTGCAGAGCCTGATGAACCTGACAGAACTGGACCTGTCACAGAACCACTTCACACAGGTGACTCACCTGCTGTCCTCCATTTTAAACCTTCTTCAGATCTCTGTTGATGACAGTTTGTTCTGTTTCTCACACAAACACATGATCTCTGTCCAGGTGAGCTCCATGGGCCTCTCCTCTCTGGGCCGGCTGGTGACTCTGTACCTGGAGGAGAACCACATCGAGGAGTTGGAGGACTTCAGTCTGAGGAACCTGTCCAGCCTTGAGGAGCTCTACATCAACCACAACCGGATCTCCTCTATCGGACCCAAAGCCTTCGCTGGGCTCTCTAACCTGCTGCGGTAACTTCTTCTTCTTCTTCTTCTTCTTCTTCTTCTTCTAATATAATTAAATAAGAGAATAGACCTTTTTCACGGCAGCCATACTGACATGAAATAGAAGGTAAACACAGGTTTAACTAATGACAATTAATGAAGGTTCTGTTCTATTTGCTGTAGTGGACACTTCCTAGTGCACCAACATGCACAATAGCAGCACCTTGACTCTGTTTGACCTGAATGGAACAGAATCTTAATCAGTATCATTGGTACCACCTGTGTCTACCCGACCGCTTTTGTGTCAAAATGGCTGCTGTGAAAAAGGTCTATAGTGATTGTAAAGTAACATTTCCTTCTCTCTAGTGTCTCTGTCATGTATTACCCATCATTCATTGCAGGTGATTATCAGGTTGAGCAGGTGACCTCTCAGACTCAGTTGTTGCCCTCTGCTCGGTCTTGCAGGCTCCACCTGAACTCCAACCGGCTGGTGGCGATCGACAGCCGCTGGTTCGAGTCCCTGCCGTCCCTGGAGATCCTGATGATCGGGGAGAACCCCATCCTGGGTCTGGAGGAGAAGAACTTCCTGCCTCTGTCCCGCCTCCACAGCCTGGTGCTGGCTGGGATGGGACTGGCCTCCGTCCCCGCCGCTGCCTTCCTGGGTCTGGACTACCTGGAGAGTCTGTCCTTTTACGACAACCGGCTCAGGTCTGTGGTCTCTGGTGTCCATCTGTAACGTCCTCTCGCCGTCGCACCGGCTGATGTGACTGTTGTTCTCTTGGCAGGTCTGTTCCTCGGGACGCTCTGAGCATGCTCCCTAACCTCAAGTTCCTGGATCTGAACAGGAACCCGATCAGCCGAGTCCAGCAGGGGGATTTCCAGAACCTTCAGCACCTGGAGGAGCTCAGGTCAGTGTGAGGACACGACCGCAACAAGTCCTGATGGAGATCAGACCAGATAAATTCAGTGTTAGAGGATGAGGGGGGAGCAGCTCCCTCTGCTGGACAGATGTGAAACTACACACTGCTCAGGTTGTGTGTTCTTCATGATTGTTTGTTGTGTCCTTCAGTCTGAACAACATGGAGGAGCTGCTGATGGTGGAGCGGGCCGCCTTCCAGAACCTGCCAGAGCTCGCCAAGCTGGAGCTCTGCAGCAACCCACGACTGTCCTACATCGACCCGCAGGCCTTCAGGTGTCTGTCTGTCTGTCTGTCTGCCTGCCTGTCTGCCTGTCTGCCTGTCTGTCTGTCTGCCTGCCTGTCTGTCTGCCTGCCTGCCTGTCTGTCTGTCTGTCTGTCTGTCTGCCTGTCTGTCTGCCTGTCTGCCTGCCTGTCTGTCTGCCTGTCTGTCTGTCAATAAGAAAGAAGAAAAGTATACTAAAGTCTCTCTCCTCCTCTCCTCCTCTCTTTCTCCTCTCCTCTCCTCTCCTCTCCTCTCCTCTCCTCTCCTCCTCCCCCCTCAGTGACCTGTCCTCCCTCAGGACCCTCCTCCTCCACAGTAACCAGCTGAGCCTCCTCTCTGGAGACCTCCTCTCCTCTCTGTCCTCCTTGGAGGAGGTGTCTCTCCACTCCAACCCGCTGCGATGTGACTGTCTGTCCTCCTGGGGGCCTCACCTCGGCAACCAATCACATCTCAAGATGCTGGAGTCCTCCATCACCCTCTGCTCCTCCCCGCCTCACCTGATTGGTCGGGAGCTGCAGGAGGTGGTGGCGGTCAGTTGGGGCGGGGCCGACGGTGGCGGGACCAACAGCTGCCTGCCTCACATTTCTCCTCACGCCTTCCCAGCCGCCATGAACGTCAGCGCCGGGCAGCCAATCACACTTGAGTGCTGGGCGGACGCTGACCCCGCCCCCCAGTTCTACTGGGTGACGCCCACTGGAGACAAGGTGGGCGTGGCCAAGAGTGTGTGTGTGTGTGTGTGTGTGTGTGTGTGTGTGTGTGTGTGTGTTAAAAACTTTTTTCAGGCACAGAACCAGGACCAGGACCAGGACCAGGACCAGGACCAGGACCAGGACCAGACAACACGACCATGTGACCAGAACAGAGACGAACAGGAAACAGATGCACATTGAATAATAATGAATAAGAGTTAAATAAAGTCACTTCTTTGTAACATCACGCTGAAGTTTTAATTATTAAAATGTAAAATATTTAATTTGATCAGATCATAAAGAAGAAATAATAAAACCTCAGCTGTGATCAGATGGATGATGGGAATTTTTCCTGTCTCTCTCCCTGGTCAGGTGAGCTCGGAGGCGATGGCTGCACCAATCATCTCAGAGGAGGGGCGTGGCCTAAGCAGGAAGAAGAAGCATCGCGTGTCGGAGCCCGGAGCGCTGGTGATCGAACACGCAGAGCCGTCAGACGCAGGTGAGTGTCAGCCTGCAGGGGGCGCTGCTGGCTCCCACCTCACTTATTTAACAGACGGACACGCCTCTTTGTTAGAGATCCACAGCTGATTGGACGCCGCAGCTGATTGGACTGATCTGATGTGACATCACTACATCAGAGCACTTGTATGCACTCAGACTTGGACTCTGAGATTTGTTTTCTGACTCACCGTCTAGTTCAAGTTATTGGATCTATGTCAAGAACCACAAACCTTCAGTCCTCAGAGGATCCTGTCGCCCCCCAGTGGTGATATCAGAAAAGACAGTGTGGCGACAGGAAGGAGCATTAATGTTTCTACAACTCAAATGTGATCATCAAAAGTCTCAAATGTAAAAATAATTCTATGAGAGACAAAAAGTAAAAGTTAAGAGTTAAACTGTAACTGATTTATAAAAGACAAGCAGAAGTTTCTGGTTCTGAACGTTTCCATTATATTTTAAATTTGCAAAACATGACAATTGAAAAAAAAGTAATATTTCTTCTCTCTCTGTCTCAGGTGTGTACACCTGTGTAGCGTGGAACATGGAGGGCGCCGACACAAAGAGTGTGTCGGTGTTTGTGGACTCTGAGGGGTCTGTGGGCTGGTGGTCCGGAGGGGGGAAGCGCTGGGGCGGTGAGCCCAGCAGAGAGCAGCCCTGGCTGGGGAACTCGTCCGGCGCTGCTGCCTCTCTGGTGGTGCTGGCGAAGGTACCGGCTTCATTCTTAATATTTAATATCATGTTTGTCTGTTTGTCACCTGCTGGAGACTAAATTCTTACCACAGCTGTCATCAAAGTTCTGCTTCAGGCTCATTTCTGATGGTGTTTCCTGTTTCCTGTGCAGGTGGTGCACGCCCAGTCAGTGGTGCTGGAGTGGAAGTTGTTTCCCAGTGGAGGAGCTTCATCTGTGGGTCAGAACCAGCAGGACTCCCCCCTGCCTCTGCCCCGCTGGATCAGCGCCACCGTGCACATTGACAACCCTCAGATCAGCTACACAGCCAAGGTGAGCACCTCCACCCTCTTCACCTGTTACCTGTAACACTCTTCTGTGTTGTGTTGTATGTAGCTGCTCCACATGCCTCGCCTTGAATTGCCCCCGGGGACAAATAAAGTTCTTTGAATTTGAATTGAATTGTAACTGAAGCCACGCCCACCGGTGGTGAGTTCACATCTGTAATAACAGTGGGACAGTGGAGTGTCTGTGGTGAGTTCACTGTCTATAATAACAGTGGGACAGATGAGTGTCTGTGGTGAGTTCACTGTCTGTGATAAAAACTAGTAATGATCTCCCTCTCTCCCCCCTCCTCCCCCGTCTCTCTCAGGTTCCAGTTGATGTTCAGGAGTATAACCTGACTCACCTCCTTCCTGCCACAGAGTACCACGTCTGCCTCACCGTCTCTTCCTCACCTCTCTCCCCCGTCTCCCCCTCTTCCTCCCCCAGCTCCTCCCCAACCCCCATCACTCCCTCCTCCTCCTCCTCCCCCTCCTCTCCCGTCCACACCTCCTGCTTGAACATCACCACGAAGGAGGCGGGCTTCTTGGTGGAGATGGTGGCGTCGCGGCGCAGCAGCGTGGCGTTGGCGGCCGTCATGGGCTCCATGTTCGCTCTGTCCATCATGGCGCTGCTGGTGGTCTACATGGGCCGCCGCGTGCAGCAGCACAAGTCCTGCGGACACTCGCTGAAGAAGTACATACAGAACGCCACGTCCATCCCTCTGAACGAGCTGTACCCGCCACTCATCACGCTGTGGGAGAGCGAGGCCGAGAAGGACAAAGACGACAAGGAGGAGGAAGAAGGAGAGAGGAGGGAGGAGGCAGGGGGGAGTCAGATCGACACCACCAAGACTTACATGTGGTAGCTGGAGGTTCAAATCGACAGGGAAACGGATGTTTGAGGGGCTTCGTGGAGAGACGAGGGGGGAGAGATGAGAACCTGACAGACGAGACAGAAGTCACGAGTCAGTGACGAGCCTGACAGACGAGCAGAAGGGTTCAGATGGATGAAAACATTAAAGGAACATTCTGGTGTTTCTTCAAGGTTTCAGTCTTTAAACCGTAAATCCTGCTGATCGTCCTCAAATCATCCGTCACTTTTCAGATTCATTTCTTTTCCTTCAGGCAGCATGTAGTCATTTTCATTTCCACAACAAAAAACTTTGCTAGTGTAAAAGGTTGTGAACAAACTATTATAACGCTTACAACTATAACGCAATCATAACATCGGCTAATACAACACAACCACGGAGGTCTGAAAGTTGTCTGTCAACGTCCATTGTAAAGGTCATGTTGGTTTTTCTGGAATTAATAACTTCAGTTGAGAAAAACCTGCATGCTTCCTCAAACAAACTGTTGTTTTGTGGCTGCAGTAGTTTTAACTAAAAATCAAATAGATTAAATATTATTATAAAGGTTTTCTGAAGGTTGATTAAATCATTCAGTCTCAAACGACGATCTAAAACTAGAATCAAATGTTCAGATTGACTAAAATAACAGAAAATAAAAAGATGAGGTAAAACTAAGATTCTCAGTTTTGTTGAGAAACAAGAAAACACACAGGACGCTTTAACTAAATGTTATTTTTCTTTATTTAAAACTATCAAATAGTGGTGAGATCAAAAATACATAAAAGAAAACAAAACGTCAATTTTTTAAAATATGTTTTATATTCATGGTGGCCTCCTGCTTCCTCCCCACTGCGTTCATTTATTTTGAAATATGAAATTTACTTTTCACTGACATTAAAGTCGAAGGTAAAACAATGACGGTATCAGATGAACGCTCTTGTGATGCTTCTGATTTTTGGGGCCTTAAATGTTTAATGTATATTTAGTTTAAAATTGTTTATTCAGTTAATAATCTTAGGATTTATAACTCTGGGGGACGTCTTTCTCTGTAAACAGTCAACAAATGTAAAAAATGATATAATGATAATATTTAGGTACCAAAGTGTAACAGACAAAACTATAGAATGACCTCAAACATCTTTGATGTCTCACTCTGAGAAGATAAAATCAGTTAACAGGATTTGTGATTAATGAGCTGAAATACGAAACACACAGAATGTTTCTGTCTTTTATTGTTTCCATCAGATTCTCATGAACTTTCTCATGAACAGCTTCAGTTGTTGTTTGGTCAAACAGCTGGATGTCCTGTGGAGACATTTGATGGACGAAGACATTAACAGAAGAAGACGATGGATTTGATGTCACGTTATCAGATCTGTGTGTCAAACTGCGGGTCGGGACCGGTTCCTGGACCGTCGGCTGCTTTGATCAGGACAATTCGTCTGAAGAGACTTTTTGGAGCCGATGACTGTGAGTCCACACGCTTCCTGTCAGGATGAATGTTTCTCTCTCCTCGCTTTCATTTTCTCTTCTCTCCTCTCTGTCAAGCACACTGACAGTAGCTGTACTGTTAAAAAACATCTGATTATTGTAATTTAGTTCATCTGATGAACACGAATGCAGCACTAACACTCAGCACAGGCAGCCATGTGGAATATTTCACTTTAAATGTTGTCAGAGTAGCACTTAAAGGTCCTGTATTCATATCTCCTGTCGTCGAGACAGAAAGTTCAAATGTTTCAAAGATATTTCAAGAAAATAACCTTGAATCAAACTTTGATTTTATCATTCTGTCCCTCCGTGTTTCCAGTTTTCATGGTCAAAGTCAAACAAACCTCCAACATTCATCAAACTGTACGCAGATGACATACTATTTTACTGACACAAATTAAAACATATATAATATATAAACATAGGTATATTTTTGCATGTTTTTCAGCAATACATTTCATGCAGTGAACAGGAGTGAGCACAGGAAGGTGCAGAGAGAAACACACAACTTAATGATGTTTTATATCTTTATGGGAAATATTTTAAACATTAAGCAGGTGAACACAGTTTGACATTAGACAGTTTGTATAAAGTGTTGTAGTGCTGTAGAAGAGACAGACTCATGAGACAACAAGCATCGGGTAAACAAAATCATAATGTAAATATTTATAAAATGACACAAATCCTCCAGAATTTCTGATTTCCAAATACCAGAACAAATGAAACGGTTGTTACAACACAACAACGTAAGAGATAAAACAGAACTGGAGCCAAATGAGAAACGATGCACCTTCCTCTGATAGTTTTACAGCAGTTTGACGCGTTCGACAGGCTGCACTTCCTGTTTCCTGTGACACTCGTCATGTGTTCCTGCCCTCAGTCTGCACATTGACTCACTTTCAGTTCAGCTTTGAGCCAAACAAACACGAGCTTTGTGTCTGAATACTGGACCTTTAACCCTTCAGAAACTTGACACGCTGTCCTCAGCAGCGCAGCATGAATGCATCACTGTTAGATTTGACTCTTTGTTCTGTACTCAGTGGTCGGCAGGGTGACTGTCCTCCACCCTGCAGCAGGTCACAGCTCCGTCACTCACACGTCCACGTGAAGAACTTTATTGACACCCACTGCACGGACAGTAACAGTGACCACGTTGTGCTTCTGTTTGTTCACTAATGCAGATTATAACCTCTGTTTTATATCCTGTATCACTGAGTTCTTTTGGATTTGTCGAGTTTTTAGCTATTGATGACGTTGCACTGGTGGAGGTGGAGGTGGGTGGTGCTGCATGCCTTTGCACTCATATTTAGGACTGTTTGTATTAAAACCACGTCTGTGTTACAACCTGCAAACTGCTGGAGGAGCGTCGGGTTCAATCAGGAAGGATTCAAACATCACACAGTGAATGTGTTTACACCGATCTCACCAAAGAAAAACGACTGTCTCACAACTGTGACATCATCATCATCATCATCATCATCATCATCATCATCATCAGTTTATTAAACTGTGAGAAGGTCCCAAAGTCATGAGATCAATATCTATTAATATTTTATGTTCTGGATGTAGTTTTCCTCTGAGTCAGATCTCACAACCATGAAGCCATTATCATAATTACAAAATAATATTCCTTTCTTTAATTTTCCATTCTTATCTTCCTTTAGTCACAATCATGAGATAAAGATCTGAAAAATATGAGACTTTATTGTCTTGTTACAAGATAATGATATTATTAGAAGGTACAAACATGCACTCAGTTTATTATAGAAAACACAGAAACGTGTCAGAGATCTGACCGGTAAGATCTGTAACAATGTTAGTTTCAGCAGCACCTTCACATCTACATCACCCATATCCAGTCATAACTATGACCCTGTTCAGACCTGTTATCAAGTGTTCAGCTCTCAGTCAGTTCACAGCTACATTAACCTGTGATGTGATGTCACTTCCTGCTCTATATGAAACAAACCTGTCCGTCAGAAGTCATAATTATCAGATCTTGTAACGGTGACACAGATCTTTGATACAGGATCCACATCTGATAACAAGAAGTATGAAACCATCGTTATGAGACGTCTCCCTCATCTATTTATTATAAGATAGTTTTCTTTTCATCATTAGAAGCTGATTCATTATTCTGAGGTAGTATCTCTGGTTGAACAAATCAGTGAATCAAAGGACAGGAAATTAATCAGCATTAGTTGATTAACAACAGTTTCAGTCATTTCTTCAGTGAACTGAATCTCTTCAGACTTGGTGACACGAGACACCACATTAAAACAGCTCTTCTGCCTTTTCTCTTACTTTTTAATAGATTAAACAACGTATTGATTAACCTGATAACAATGATAACAGAAACATGAAGGCGTCTCTCTGGATTCTTCTTCTTCTTCTTCAGCAGTTTGAACAGTTGAACACTGAGTTATAGATCTCCTCAGCAGTGATCCATCAGTTTGCAGGTTTGTTGTTCAGACTTTTAGCCAAATATTCCCTCAACTGTCTGTCAACCAAAACACTTCAGGAACAAACACCCAAAGGATGTTCTGGGCATTTTACACAATATATACTGTACATACACACACACCAGTCTGTGCTGGTCTTAAAAACATGTTTCTGTGGTTTTCACTTTGTCTGTTTTCTATCAGCTGAATCTCTTTGGGTCGTTGGACTGTTGCTCAGACAGAACGAGACACGTGAAGGCGTCTCAGACAGAGAACAACATGGAGATGAATTAATAATGAAAATCAGTCAGTCGCTGTCCTACAAATCTAAATTAGCTAAAAAATGAATGGATTCTGTCACTGTTCCAACTTTTATTGCAGATGTGTGACCTTAAAGGAACAGTTCACCCAAAACCTAAAGCAGTCATTATCTCCTCAAAGAAACATCTTCATGATCTCCATGGAGGGTTAAATCTGGTCTCCTCAGATCAGGTTGATCTCTGTGATCACAGCAGACGAGCTGCATGGAGACATCTGATGTTTAAATCATCTCCAGCTGCTTCAGCTGTTCAGCAGAACGCTGCAACTCTGTTTTACTGTGAAGCTCCAGAAATGTTCTGTGGACTACGAGACTTCACCTGACTTTATATCATCAGGAGATGATGACTGAGCCTGACTTTATATCATCAGGAGGAGATGATGGCTGAGCCTGACTTTATATCATCAGGAGGAGATGATGACTGAGCCTGACTTTATATCATCAGGAGGAGATGATGACTGAGCCTGACTTTATATCATCAGGAGGAGATGATGACTGAGCCTGACTTTATATCATCAGGAGGAGAATGTGTAATGATGGATTGAGGCTCCCAGTGTTTGTAGGCAGGTTCCCAGTAATCAATAAATAAAAATGCATTTTTTTTCTGTGGAGACATAAAAACTGTTTTTGTTCTGTAAAGTTCTGCTGACAGACGACGACCCGCTCAGTCTGATCATGACCTGAGATGGAACTGAGTGTGTTGGAGATGATGATGAGTTTTACTGTGAACTGTTCCTTCACACACACTGCAGTGATTATTGATCTGATCTGATTGAGTCTAAAGGTGATCATCAGTCTGGACCCTCAGAGTTCAGTGTGAAAACAGAGCGGCGGCGCCCCCTGCTGCCCGTGAGAGTGGATCAGAACCAGTCTCACAGCTCGTCTCATGTCTTTAAATTAAACTTGACAGTATTATGCAGGGTATTTTGTATAAAGTGTATCGCTATATATTTGAAGACAACTATTGCTTATATTATTATTATTATTGTTATGATTATTATTATTACTCAACACTGAGCACCAACTGTAACTACGTGTGTGTGTGTGTGTGTGTGTGTGTGTGTGTGTGTGTGTGAGGGGAAGATAATAAAAACACTTTATCACTCCACAGTCTGCTCTCTGATCATTAACTCATGTATAGATTTGACTCCACCTGCAGACGGTGGAGACGTGTTGGTCTTTACTGTAAATCTGAACATCATTAATATTAATATGAATCCTCATGAATCTGTTTACGTTCTCTGACCATCAGCTGATGAGTCCACATGAGAGCAGAGCTGAAGTCCTTCAGTCGTTTCTTCTTCTTGCGCTGGCTTCACCTCTCAGACTTCAAGTCTTCAAGTTTCCACATCACACTTGTGTAAGTTGAATATTAACAACCCAACCACAAGAATAAATGTTAGTGAGATTCTGCAGAAACACACACAAGTTAAAACTGAATGATTCTTCATGTTGAACTTTCTGTTCCTCTTTAGTCACAAAAAACACTTGGTTGTGGTAGAATAGTCGGTTTTGGTCGCCACCAAACCGTCCGGACATGTTTCCAGGCGTCCGGTGATGCGGCTCACACTGCAGCCAGATGTTTGGCACCTCGGCTGTAATAACTCCACCAGCTTCTCCTCCACCTCCTGATGTGACATTCAGATCATAGTGAAAGTCAGATCATGTGAACCTCGTATGAATCTGTGTCTTGCGGAAACATTAAACCCTTGAGGCTGGGCTGATATCAGACCAGGGTTGAAAACAGACTCCTAGTTTTTCATCCTCACTGTGAGATTCTGGTTTGTCCTCGTCTCTTCCTGAGAAGTGCTGTAGAAAACAGCTCCTCGTCCCCTGAGTCGCCACAGGACGGCCTTGTTCTGGCTGCTGATTGGACTCTTGTGTTGTTTATTTAGTGAATTCTGTCTCTCAGTGAACTCAGCTTGATGTATTGATCTTCTGATGATGTGATCACTTCGATACAACTGATCCAGTGAAGAGATCTTAGAAACCTTCAGTGTAAACATGATGTGACTTCATCCTGCAGCAGAACAACGAGCCCGAACACGACTACTGAAGACCAAAGACGTCCTGACTGTCCTCCACGGTCCCCTGACCTCAACCACAGTCCACATTTATGTGTTCACCTGGAGACGGAGGAAGACAAGAAGCACGTCATGCTGGATGACATGAGTCAGCAGGTTTCACACTCACTTGTGGAGTCCGTGCAGCTGGAGGTCATGAAGGACGACAGACTGAGATATTCTGACATTTTTCACTCAAACTGTTAAACTGATTAATTATCAACTGTGATAAAACAAATGAAGCATAATTCTGACTGCTGCTCTCAGAGTGATACTGAGTCTGATGCATCTCTGTGTTCAGACACTCTTTAAACTCGCAGCTGGATGTTTGAAGAGGAAAGTCTCGTCTTCTTCCACTTCTGTCCGTCCTCCAGCTCTCCTCCCTCACAGAACTGAACCCGCTGGTTTCAGGCGCTCACACTTCAACCAATCAGATTTTGCCACCACAAAGTTTGTGAGCCAATCATTTCGTCAGCTGTCAACATTTAAAGGCAAATTTCTGTCAAAGTTTGAACTGTTTGGTGATGTCACATGACAGAGCTGTTTGTTTGTTTGTTTGTTTGTTTGGATGAAGATGATGAGAGAAATATAACCTGAAGATGTTTTAAATATGTTTAAATGTTCAAAATGATGTAAGATCATTCACAGAAAGTGAAGAAATAACAGTTCCGACGTTACATCACGTCTACGTATCGTGTTGCAGAGATATGATGACGTTAGCATGCTAACCAGCTAACCTGAGCCTGACCTCTTCCCCCTGTTGGTCTGAAGCTCTGTGCTCGCTGTGTTCACACTCAGATTCCCCCAGTGGTCTCACTTGTTGCATGGCTAACTGAGCTAACACGCTAAAGGCAGTCTGGATGTTGAGAGCACAGTTAGCAGCAGTTAGCAGTTACTCTGGTGATATGGTGGCTCTGACATGCTGCACCTTTAAATATTTCATTTTCTGGACTTGAAGCCAGTTTTTTCAGGAGCTGTTAAACGTGTTCTTGTTGTTGATGTAAACCAGAGAATATCACATCATCATTACAGTTACATCATCAGACTGATACACTGACTAATCCGTCCTGTTATAAACAATAAAGAGCTGACAGACGTGGATCCACAGTGTTTTGTGAGATTGTTCAGAGGAGAATAAATCATTTTCACTTGATCATTAAAAAGACTGAAATTGGGAAAATAGTTTGTTGTTCTTAAATCATGAATCAACAGATAAACAAGACGATAACAGTATGAGCAGATATATAGAAAACTATCGTCAGGAACTAAACATTAGCCGTGCACGGACCAACACACTGGTCTTTAAGTCACATGCATTAAAATGTCCCGTTTAAAGTGAGAAATACTTCACTTCAGGGAAACATTAAGGGATACATTTAATCTGATGTTAAGAGCATCAGTGTAAAACAGTAAACATGTTTCTGTCAGCTTGTGTCAGCTGTTCCTGTTTATTTGTAACACTGGGTGGATGTTTGGATTGTAAACAAACTGGAGGTCGTTGTTTGTGTATTAAATGAAGGAGAAAAGTCAAAGCAAAAGGAGACAACAGGTTTTATTCTCTTCAGGAAGTCTTTGATTCTCGCAGACCAGATCTGAGACGAACCAGATTCTTACAGTTAAAGACGAGTAAATACAAAAACCAGCTAAAATAAAGGAGCTGCTTTTTAATAACAAAGAGATCAGAACAGTTCAGATTAATAAAAACACGCAATAATAAAAATAAAGGTGATAAACGACCTGACGTAAAAAATGCCGTCGCAACCAGGAAGTGACGTCACGGCCCCGTCAGAGTGTGTTGATGTTTTGTGGCTGGACGCTGGAGGACGGGAAGAGGGAGACGCGTTTTGTTTTTGTTCAACCAAACCGTCGAAAAGGAACCGAGTCGTGGTCTCTGTCGTCTGTTTCGGGTCGTTAAGAGCTTTAGGTCGGTGATCGGAACCGCGCGGCCGGGCCGGAGGCGAACACAGCGAAGCATTTGATCCAGAAAGGGAGGACTCGTCCCCCTCTGACCCCCTCCTGCCTCCCGCACAGCCACCATGACGATTCTCCCGAAGAAGAAGCCCAGCTCCGGGGTCGGCGTCTCGGACCACGCCGATGACAGCGACCGTCGGAGCGGCTCCGACCCGCACCAGCACCCGCATCCACACGCAGGGCGGACCGGAGCCCGACCGAGGGCTTCACCTCCGCCGTGGTCCTACCAGCCCGCTCCGCCCTCATCGAGGGACGACAGGCGGAGCATCGAGGCGAGCTCCCGGCCGCAGCAGGCCTCTCCGCCGCCTGTGGGCTCCGTGTCGCCGGTGGGGCCGGGCGACGGCCGGGACAGCAGCGGCGGGATGGTGGCCGGGTCCCGCGGGGAGCTCGTCGTGTCTGCCGGCGTCGTCGGCTGCGGCGGAGGCATCGGTAGCTGCTGCTCCGGGCCCGGGCTGAGCAAGAGGCGGCGGCAGGCAGGCACCTGCTCCGGCGGGGTGGTGGCGGCTCTGGCCGGCGGAGGCCAGCCCGGGGTGACCGGCCCCGGGGGGGTGGGATCCAGCCAGGACACGGAGGAAGGAGCCGGGAACAACAGCGAGGACGAGTACGAGAACGCTGCCCGGCTGCAGTCCATGGACCCGGCGACCGTGGAGCAGGTAGGAAGCTAACGTTAGCTAAGATAACATTAGCAAGAGGCTAGCGCTAATGCTAATGCTACTGAAGCTACACAGGTGATAAACAGTGATCGGTCCGGATGAGCTGCTGTTAGCTGCTGCTAGCAGCTGCTAGCTGCTGTTAGCTGCTGCTAGCTGCTGCTAGCTGCTGTTAGCTGCTGCTAGCTGCTGTTAGCTGCTGCTAGCTGCTGTTAGCTGCTGTTAGCTGCTGCTAGCTGCTGCTAGCTGCTGTTAGCTGCTGCTAGCTGCTGCTAGCTGCTGCTAGCAGCTGGACACGGTGACACAGAGTCTGAGGTTTAAACACGAGCTCAGTCTGAACACGACTTCAATGTTTCTGACAAGAAAAACGTTTTACAGTGAGAATCAGTGTGGATGTACAGTGAGAACACCTGTGTTTACCTGAGACACGGTCCAGGTGTGAGGGCTGACCCCGGTCGTATTAAAGTGCAGGTAACCATGGCAACAGCAGTGATGCTTCAGTTGTCGACAGGTGAGACTTACCTGACAGACCTGCAGACACGCTGTCCAACATGGAGGGAGACTTAGAGACAGACACGTCAGAGGTGTGTCCAGTGAGACAGTGAAGGTAGAAGTGTGTGTTGTGACAGGTGAGACCAGGTGAGACCAGGTGAGACCTGTCACTACACAGAACATTTAAACAATCAGAATCCGTTTATAAAAACAAAAGTTAGTGATTTATACTCAGTACTTGTTAAATAATCAAGTTTTAATAATCAAACAAATGTTGTCAAGTGAAAACCTGCGTCCTGATCGTCGGGTCAGCAGTTTTAACCACCTTGCAGGTAACCATAGCAACAGTACTGGTGCTTGAGACCGGTAAAACTAAACACAACTGAAACAATTAGTTAATTATATCAACAGAAAATGAATCTGTGATCACTTCACCCCAACATTCACAGGTTTTATATCCGTGTGTGTGCGTGAGAGAGTGTGTGTGTGTGTGTGCGTGTGAGAGAGAGTGTGTGTGAGAGAGAGAGAGTGTGTGTGAGTGTGTGTGTGTGTGTGTGTGTGTGTGTGTGTGTGTGTGTGTGTGTGTGTGAGAGAGAGAGAGAGAGTGTGTGAGTGTGTGTGTGTGTGTGTGTGTGTGTGTGTGTGTGTGTGTGTGAGAGAGAGAGAGTGTGTGTGTGTGTGTGTGTGAGAGAGAGAGTGTGTGTGTGTGTGTGTGTGTGTGTGTGTGAGTGTGTGTGTGTGAATCTCTCTGAGGCTCCTGAAGATGTTTGTGTGATACAGATAATAAACCACCCAACAGAGGAAGTGATGGTAAATGTAACGATTGGGCCGTTCAGGTGTGTCAGAAAGCGTCACAGTAACATTTAAATAACAGAATGATTGTTTTCTTCCATCAGAGCACATTTCACCTGGTGTGAACAGACGACAGCACGTTGTGTTTTTGGTGTTTTGTCCCCGTTTTAGAGATCAGACTGGTTCACAGCTTCAGTTTTAAGAAAACAGTGAGTTTATATTTCTGTAGTTGGAGATTTAACAAAGTAAATAAATGAATAACTTGAACACTTTGAAACTCTTCTGCGCCGTCTGCTTGTGTTGATCAGTTGATTAATCGATAAATTAGAATTTAATCTGCAGCTCTTTTGATTATTTTCTCCAACAAGGAGGTTTGTGTTTCCTCCTCGTGTCTGAGCGTTTGTTAGCTGGTTCATCAGCAGGATGACACAAACACTACTGAACCGATCTCTCGTCCAGAACAGAACCTCGTTAACTGTTCTGGATAAAGAGATGGATCCGGATGTTTTCTCACTTTAACATCGTGACGCTGAGTGTTTGTCCACATGTCGGTTAGTTTCTCAGGGAATCGTTTGTGGATCTGGATGAAGAAGTCGGGTGTATTTTTGTGGCTGGTTTCTATGAGTGAGTACACAAGAGGACTGTTGGGCCTTGGCGGAGGTATGCGCTCTACTGAGTGCCATTCTAGTTTAGTGTTTGAAAAAGTTTCCTCAGCTGACCGGTGACATGTTGTTATTGCATTGATATAAATGATTAAAGTTGTCTGTTAGCCTGAGTGTGAGCACCATGTAGCTGTCGCTGATGTTTACTGATCAACGGTCAGATGAGTCGTGACACCACTAACAGCCACATCACGGTCGTAACATCTGGACAAATAATCACAACTTGATTTATGACTTCTCTGAGCCGCGACGCAACACGTCGTCACGTCTCCTCAGTGTTTCAAACATTCAGGAAGCAGCTTCCCTCGTTCAGCCGCTCTGACGTCACCTCACCTGCTCCGATCGTCTGACTCATCAGTGTGAATGAACACTGTCAGTGACTCGTGTCTGAACTCTGCAGCTTCACAGCTTTGTAGTTTCAGCTCGTTATTATTGAACTACAATAAATATGGAGGCTGAATATTTGAAATGTTTCAGTGCTAATTATTCACAGTAATGATTCTCTGGTTCGAGCTGCATTTGTTTTCTCTCCTCTGTGACACGCCGCTGTAATATCCACACAGTCCCGCCTCCTCCAGAGGTTCGTTCATTTGCCTCGTTATATTTATATTCAATAAAAAAACTGCATTAATGCGATTAATCGTTTAGTTGATAGAAAGACAATTAGTCACCGAGTGTTTTGATAATCGATTAATACTTTCAGTCTTTTTTCAAGCAACACATCAAACATCAGCTTCTTAAATGTGACGATTTGCTGCTTTTTGTTCTTATTTCTGTTTCTGTTGACAAACGAGGCGACATGAAGACGTCATGTTAGTCTCAGGAAAACTGAGGTTTTTCACATTTTTGTCATTTTATAGATTAAACCGTGAATTAATTAATCAATCATGAAAACGACTGATCAATATAATCTTTAGCTTCAGTCCGTCACTGAACACGACACAGTCAGAGACTCTCTGGTGAACAAAGTGGAGCGTTCAGCAGCTAAAGACAGATTTATTTTTTATCAGCGGCCATTAAGAAATCTGCTGCACAGTCAGGACGCCGTCATGATCAAGCGTCAGGCGTCTCAACACGGTGCAGACCAGATGATCAATTCATTCATCAATAAAGAAAATAATTATTAGCTAACTCATCCGTGTGTGTGTGTGTGTGTGTGTGTGTGTGTGTGTGTGTGTGTGTGTGTTCAGCAGGAGCACTGGTTTGATAAAACTCTTCAGGAAAAGAAAGGCTTCGTCATCAAGAAGATGAAGGAGGACGGAGCGTGTCTGTTCAGAGCCGTGGGTGAGTGCCACACACACACACACGCACACACGCACACACGCACACGCACACGCACACGCACACACGCACACACACCTGTGTCCTCCTCAGGTGTATGGCTGCAGTTCCTCTGGTCACCAGCAGGGGTCAGTGTTACATCATGTTCCTCTCTGAGCTGCTGAACTGAAGTGTTTTACTGAAACACGAGTTTTAATTATTAATATAATAGTTTATTTGTTTATTGAACAGGGACGTTAATATCTGATGTTGAAACTTCTCGGGGTCGACTGTTGTTGCAAATTGTCTCTTAAACAGAAAATGAGATCAAAACTGCAAAGCTCTGATTCTGTATTATATTTAATGGGCAACATTAGAAGGTAATAAAAACAATTAGTTGTTTATGTTTCCTTTAGAAATCTGCAACCTTTACATTTCATTTCCAACAATGTAAATTCATATTTAATAAACATGTTTTTTAAGAGTTTTCCAAATGACACAGGATCTTTCTGATGTTAGAATAAAGACGTTTTATTAATCTCTCATCATCGTTCAGGATCCTCCTGATTCTGTCACTTCCTGTCTGATAACATGTCAAAATAAAACGCCTCTTTAAACGTCTTCACGCTGCATGTGTTCGGAGACAAAATGCTCCAAAACAAAATCAAATCAAATCAAATCAATTTTATTTATAAAGCCCAAAATCAGGATCGCATCGCCTCAGTGAGCTTTACAGTCTGTGCAGTGAAGACATCCTCTATTCAAGAGAGGAAAACCTTCACCTGTTGATGAAGGAAAAACAAAAAAGATGAAGGAGAAAAAATATCAGCTGAAGTTATATTTTTGTAAAATGCAACAAGTTTTATTAGATTTTTAACACTTTTTGTGGCTTTTTCTCGTCGTCAGTCTGTGGGACACGTTGTGATAATAATGTCCAATAATGATTAAAGAGTGTAACATCCTCCAAACATGTTCGCATCATTTGACGAACACAGATTCATAGATTCAACAAACATGTTTACTTCATTAGAGGCCGTCAGACATCAGACATCACTTCACTGGTCCCGGGTCAGAACAAAACATCAAACTGCTGTCAGTCAGCGACAGTGACCCGAAACTGAAGACTTAAAATGAGATAATGTTTTTTACACAGAACTTTGATAGTGTGTGTGTGTGTGTGTGTGTGTGTGTGTGTGTGTGTGTGTACGTGTGTGTGTGTGTGTGTGTGCGGTGGGAAGGTATGCAGAAATGTGGGTCACAGTGAAAGATGAGGGTTTCTGGTTCTCCCTTTAAGACGGCTCCATTCAGCAGAGTCCAGCTTGTGTTTCAGATAACGACTATTATGTTGCTGCAGTTATGTCATCACGGCTCCATCAGCTGTGTGTGTGTGCGTGTGTGTGTGTGTGTGTGTGTGTTTGTGTTACCTGTACACTCTCACCTGTCTACCTGTTGTTATATAAACTCAGTTTGTTTGAGTCTCCTTCAGTCTGAGTTTCAGCCCAATTCAAAGTTCACATTAAGCCAAGAATCTGTGTGTGTGTGTGTGTGTGTGTGTGTGTGTGTGTGTGTGTGT
>NC_133221.1:716971-794471 GCF_040436345.1 Pagrus major
CTCTTCTTGACTCCTCTCCTTGTCTCCTCTCCTCTCCTTGTCTCCTCTCCTTGTCTCCTCTCCTTGTCTCCTCTCCTCTCCTTGTCTCCTCTTCTTGTCTCCTCTTCTTGTCTCCTCTTCTTGTCTCCTCTCCTTGTCTCCTCTCCTTGACTCCTCTCCTTGTCTCCTCTCCTCTCCTTGTCTCCTCTCCTTGTCTCCTCTCCTTGTCTCCTCTCCTCTCCTTGTCTCCTCTCCTTGTCTCCTCTCCTTGTCTCCTCTTCTTGTCTCCTCTCCTTGTCTCCTCTTCTTGTCTCCTCTCCTTGTCTCCTCTCCTTGTCTCCTCTTCTTGTCTCCTCTCCTCTCCTTGTCTCCTCTCCTTGTCTCCTCTCCTTGTCTCCTCTTCTTGTCTCCTCTCCTTGTCTCCTCTCCTTGTCTCCTCTTCTTGTCTCCTCTCCTTGTCTCCTCTCCTTGTCTCCTCTCTTCTGGGAGCCTGTCGATGAACCACAGTACCCAGAATGCTTTGCAGCGAGCAGGCCGCTGCTGGTGGTCAGGGTGGGGTCAGGCTGTGAGTGTCAGATAAAAACGTTATCGACATCACCCAGTTCTCATTTATCAGGCCCCGCCCCTTTCCTAGAATACTGTCCGGGCTGACCAATCAGAGCGCTGGTCGTAGTTTCCTGTGTGTGTGTGTGTGTGTGTGTGTGTGCGGTTGTGTGTGTGTGTGTGTGTGGTTTGTTATTAATTCTGCAGAAGTCTATCTGGGTCGTTTCTCAGCAGCTCAGACGCGGTTTCTGTCGCCTCCTCTCTGCTTCTGTATCCGAGTACTTTACTGAACTCAAGTAAATGTACTTAGTTACATTCCACCCTGCGTCCGTCATGTCGCCGTGGTTTCTGTTCGTCTCCTGATACTCATTGATTTTAGGTTATCTGCTCACACGTTCCTGTCACAGTTCATTATGTGTGTGTGTGTGGAGCTCAGCCAATCACTGTGAAGCTGCTACACACCACCTGTGTGTCTGTTAGTGTGATGTTTTACACTCAGGACACAAAACAACACAACCAGCTGACACATGACAACACATTTCATCACAATTTACATAAAATAATAAGTTTTATTTCTCAGATAATTTGATGGAGCAGGACTGGAGTGAGTCATCTCACACACACACACACACACACGCACACATACACACACACACACACAGGGATATTCCCTCCGTTTCTGATACACACCTGCAGCTGCTCAACTGTTTGTGTTAGTTTTGTTATGAGTGACCCCTGTGTGTGTGTGTGTGTGTGTGTGTGTGTGTGTGTGTGTGTGTGTGTGTGTGTGTGTGTGTGTGTGTGAGATGTTGTCAAAAAAGGTGATGCTGCTGAGCTTCTGACTGATGAACCGCGTGTGTGGTTCATCAGTCAGAAGCTACACAACTACACACCCAGAAACACACACACACACACACACACACACACACACACTGCTGATGAGAAAAAGGAAGTTGTCGGGGAGATTCTGAGAATCGCCGTGGTGACAGCCCATGTGACTTGCTGGAAAACAAACCAAACGCTCATTTGCATACCACGGCGGGCGTGTGTGTGTGTGTGTGTGTGTGTGTGTGTGTGTGTGTGTGTGTGTGTGTGTGTGTGTGTAGCCGACCAATCAGGGCAGACAATCCTTGGAAATCTGATTAATGACGTCAGGATTGGATTCAGAGTTGATTTGTGAGTAAATCTGAAGCTAAAGGCTGTGGCGGGTTAGCTTAGCTTAGCATACAGACTGTAACCAAAGGGAAACAGCTAGCATGGCCACATGTAAAGCTCACTGACGGACCACAGTTTCACAGGAAGTTCTGTTCGGTTTCGTCTCTCCGTCGCTGTTTTTGACAGTTTTCCCTCAGACGAGGCGTTCAGGTGTGTGTGGGACAGACCGGCGTGAATCATCTTTTCTATGAGCTGTATTTGCATCGACGCGTCTCTTCATCACTGTCAGACAGCATGTCTGGTTACTATGACGACCAGAGATTTACATGTTTATTCTCCTGTTTTAATACATCTGACAGAAATATGAAAATGTAGTTGATTTGAATGTCGTCTTGTTTTTTTTCCTATGTGAGAAAACTCTATTAAAAATGTTAAGCAACAATATCTGGTAGCTTCTACTTTGTCAAGAAACAGAGAGGGACGTAATAAACTTTATTTATATCACAGGAGTGAACAGGATGAAACTGTTCCTTTAAATCAGTCAATTCTGACGAAACACAAAAACAAACGGGATGACGCTCACGCGGGTTCACACAGTGTCATCACCACTGTCACGTGTTCACACAGCTTCTTTAGTTTAACATCTGACCCGACCTCTCTCTCTGTGTCCCAGCTGATCAGGTGTATGGAGATCAGGACATGCATGAAGTGGTCAGGAAACACTGTATGGATTACCTGGTGAGTCAGCTGCTGATCATTAAAGCTGCAGTCTGTCCGTCCTCTGTCTCCGTCTCTACTAATAAAGTTGTTTTCCTTCCAGATGAAGAACGCCGACTATTTCTCCAACTACGTGACAGAGGACTTCACCACATACATCAACAGGAAGAGGAAAAACAATTGCCATGGCAACCACATCGAGATGCAGGCCATGGCTGAGATGTACAACAGACCGGTGGAGGTGTACCAGTACAGCACAGGTGAGTCCATCTGGCCAATAACAACCTCCACATCTGCCGTCATCAGCCAATCAAACCTGACCGCGCTTCCTCCTCCTCCTGCCACAGAGCCCATCAACACGTTCCATGGCATCCACCAGAACAACGACGAGCCAATCAGAGTGAGCTACCACCGCAACATCCACTACAACTCTGTGGTGAACCCCAACAAGGCGACGATCGGGGTCGGACTGGGACTGCCCGCCTTCAAACCCGGGGTAACAAACCAGACAGAGAGAGTGAGTGTGAGTGTGAGTGTGAGTGTGAGTGTGAGTGCGTGTGTGTGTGTGTGTGTGTGCGTGTGAAGTCACTGACGGTGGATCTCCCCCCCCCCCCCCCCAGTACGCAGAGCAGTCTCTGATGAAGTCGGCCATCAAGACGTCGGAGGAGTCGTGGATCGAGCAGCAGATGTTGGAGGACAAGAAGAGAGCGACGGACTGGGAGGCGACCAACGAGGCCATCGAGGAGCAGGTGGCCCGAGAGTCCTACCTGCAGTGGCTGCAGGACCAGGAGAAACAGGCCAGACAGGTACGAGGGGGGAGGCGGGGCTTACAGAGCAGCTCCACCTGTGAGCAGCAGACTGATGGTGTAAAATAGGTGGACTGCTCCTTTAGTTTCACTTGGACCTGAAAGCTTTTTAACATGTAAGTGTCCGTGATAAGAGACTGACACACGTCCTCTGTCCCTGAGTGTAGGACATGATAATATATAACCAGGACTAACATGTTGTCGTCAGCGTCCAAACTAAATCTTTACCGTCTTCTCACTTTCAGCCCCGTAAGGCCAGCGCCACCTGCAGCTCGGCGACGGCGGCGGCTTCCAGCGGACTGGACGACTGGAGTGCCCGGTCGCCGCGGCAACGTGACTCCGACCCCTCCCACTCCGACCTCACGACTGCCCCGTCGACCAACAACAAGCCCCCCTCCCCCGCCGGAGCCGCCCTCATCCTGAGTAAACCCCCCTCCCCCTGCGCGCCAGGTAACACGCACGCACACACACGCACACACACACACACACACACACACACACACACGCACACATGCACACACACGCACACACAAAAGACAGAACAGGAAACAGGAGACGATACAACAAGAGTCAAATTAAAGCATTAGCATTAGCACAGCTAGCTATTTGTTCAGAAGCTCATTCACTCAAACAGCTGATAAAACTAAACATGTTGTAACGTCATGAGGAAAACGTACGTTAGACTGTCGACCTGAATCCACAACTGACCGGTGTGTGTGTGTGTGTGTGTGTGTGTGTGTGTGTGTGTGTGTGTGTGTGTGTGTGTGTGTAGGTCCCAGTAATCAGAGTCGTCATCATTTGGAGTACAGAGCCATCATGCAGGAGATGTCGCCTACAGCGTTTGGTAAGAAACTGTTTCTGAAACCAAACTGTGTCCAGAGAGCAGCAGGACACAACTCTCCACCTGCTGCACACACCTGGACCACACACTCCACACTCTACACACACTCCACAGACTACACACTCTACACACTCTACACACACTCTACACACACTACACACTACACACTCTACACACTCTACAAAACAGCTGGACAGTACCTGCTGCTGCTCACCACGGTGGAGTGATGTTACTGCTCAGGCTGCTTCTCAGCTCGTTCAGGTGGTGAAATACGGTCACAGCTGCTGTTGTTGACCTCGCCGGCCACAGGGGGCAACAATGAGCCCATTCACTCAAGAAACAAAACTGGAAAAGCTGCACAAAGATGAAATTTATGTTGTTATAAGTGTTTTGGATCAGTGTGCTGAGAGACTTCAGTGATGGAGACTAATGATGTGTTCACAACAAACCAACCAAACAGACAGATTACTTTGCTGTACATTAGCCGTAAGCTAACGAGCAACAGCACACACTTCAACCTCTGAGGGAAGTCAGCACTCAGCAGAGACTCTGGTTCTGGTTCTGGTTCTCTGTCTCCTCTCTGTAACGTTACGTTCATGAAGTAAAGTCCATTTCCCCTCCAGCTCCAGTCAGCAGTCAACAGAACAGAACCTGGAGGTCACCTCCGGTCACTGCTGCAGTCAGGCTGATAAACAGGAGTGAAGATAAATCACCTTTTTAATCCCACATATTACAAAGTAACTCTGAGCTCTGCTCCCGTCGGTGAACAGCTGCTACCAGATACTTTCACTGCTGCTGCTGTGTTTATGGCTCCAGGTACTGCAGTACTGCAGGTACTCTCACTGCTCATGAAGCCGTCAGTCAGTTTCTGTTGTTTACAGTAAAACCTCAACAGGAAGCAGCCAGGCAGCGCAGGGTGTGGTGTGTGTGCGTGTGCGTGTGTGCGTGTGCGTGTGTGCGTGTGTGTGTGTGTGTGTGCGTGTGTGTGCGTGCGTGCGTGTGTGCGTGCGTGCGTGCGTGTGTGTGTGTGTGTCACCCAGAGAAAACACACTTGCAGTTTGTGTATCTGTTGAGTTTAATCAGATGTTGACGGCTGGTATCTGTGAGCGCTGCAGTGTTTCTGTGTTATCAGAGAACAGAACAGAACCAAGATGTTCTGTTCTGTTTCATCACTTTACTCATTAAATTGTCTTTCTTGACATATAATCATGAGTTGTTACTCAGATCTAACTGGAGTCCTGTGACATGGTTGAGTTGAGAGTTGAGTCAGACTGGCAGGTGAAGACAAACAGTTCAGGTCCAGAAGTCCAGATGAAGTCGGTGTGTCGAGCTGCAGCCGTTAATCAGTTAGTTGTCAACTCGTAAATGAATCTTGAATCAGTTTGAGATTTTTTAAATAAAAAGTGTCAGTTTGTTAAATGTGAATATTTCTGGTTTCTTCTTCGTCTGTGACAGTAAACTGAACACCTGTGAGTTGTGTTAGCGGAGTGATGTTGTTGGTTAGCGCTCAACCTGCTGGTCATCAGTGTGTAGCATGTTAGCATGTTAGCATGCTAATGGTACGTGGCTGTAGACTCCAGTACTCAGTGTTGTAAAAAGTATCCAGCTCGAGTCAAAGTAAAGAAATCGTGCTGAAACTCACCCAAACAAATAGTACTCGAGTATTTGATATTAAATGTACTTAAGTATCAAAAGTACAAGTAAAAGTAAATTGTACCAACCAGATTATCAGAATCAGTGTTTTTTAATCTGATTGATGATCAAATAAATTACTTTTAAATGTGCCGTCAGGCTCTGATGCAGCAAGTAATCTGTAATCTGTAGAGTAACTTACTGGACTCCAGAATGTTGACGAGTGGAAGTAACGTAACAGTACGAGTAACTGAAAACTGCACTGAAGTAAAGTACTTGAGTAAATGTACTGTACTTGGTTACAATGAGTCTATACTCAGTACGCCAACACACTATGTAAGATTCAATCCATTAGTACACCAGGTGCAGAATATTACACTGGACTCTACGCTGGCCTAAATATCCCACAATGCACTGCAGTAGTGACCACAACGTGTCCAACGTTTAAACTGTGAACTCTTCAGAAAGTCTCTGCTGACGTCAGCGTGGCTCCTCTTCTTTCTCCTGGTCTTTGTCTCCTATGGATGATGTCAGCGAGGAGGCTGTGAGTGATGACACATAAACAACAGACAGACAAGTCCATCGTACAGCGGCGGCTGTCGTCATGGAGACAAGACGCACATGCAGAGTCTCTTCTCTCAGAGCAGACGGACAGTTGATTAGCGAGGAAACTACTCCATCCTGCTCCTCTACATTCATCTGATGTGTGTTTCAGGTCTGACGGACTGGGAGGACGATGAGATTCTGGCGTCGGTGCTGGCCGTCTCTCAGCAGGAGTACCTGGACAGCATGAAACACCAGAGCGCCGCCATGCATCGAGAGAGAGAGCCGTCACCCGACAGCAGCTGATAGCCGGCTGACACACAAAAACACAACGATGACCTTTGACCTCCCCTCACCCCTTCCCCGCCCTCCACCACCCTGCCCCCTCCCCCGCCCCTGACCCACAGAAGGAGACCGACCCGGGAAAAAATAAACCATCAGACACAGAAATGCACACTTGTTTTTTTCTCCAGACGTTTCAACTCATCCACTCATCGCTCTCTTCATTCTGTCGTCTCCTCCTCCTCCCTCCTTGTTCCCTTCCCTCCTCTCCTCTCTGTCTCATCTCCTCCACCACCCTCCTTCCAACCAGTACCGATCCAGCATCACCCAACACCTCCTTCCATTTTCTGGTTTCAGATGGAGCTCAGTATTAATGCTGACGTGGCACAGTCGCAATTTAATTTTTTGGTATTTGAACATTGGGCAGCTTTCAACAGGCGACACTGATGAGACTCATCATCACTTTACTTTTTAATATTTATCTTTAGGTGGCAACAAACCTCCTTCTGTTTGTAGCAGGATGTTAGCTCTGCGGCTATCAGGGCCATTGGTTTCAGTGAGGAATGCTAATCAGAACAGTGTCCAGTAAGCTATTAAGTCTTACCTTGTTTTAAAGCTAGTTCCCTTTAGCACTGCTAACAAGCAGCATTACAGCAGTAGCTTAGCTACCTGTAGCGACATTTGTTCCTGCTCATTCTTACTTTCTCATGACTTCCACTGGCAGCCATTTTGTGCGGGGAACTAGAAATCTAAATTAAACGGTCTCATGCTAATCAGAATCAAAAGAGACGACCAGTGACCGGTCGGAAAAGTTAGCATGCTCGCTAAAGAGCACGCTATCACCTGAAGTCTTACTATATTTTTAAACTAGTTCCTTTTAACAATGCTAACAAAGCTGTGTTGCTGTTAGCTGAGCTGTCAATAGCAAAATTGTTTCCCCATTGTATCTCCCACCGGCAGCCATTTTGTTTGAGGAATGCTAGTCCCATGCTAATCAGAACTGAAAAAGAAAGCCACGCCAAAGGGACTGTATCAGTGTCCTGTCGGTAAAGTTGCGTGCTCTGTACAGAGCAAGCTCTCACATGAAGTCTTACTATGTTCTCAAGCTAGTTCACACGCTAACAACATGTGATGCTGTTAGCTGCAGATTGCAAACTTGTTTTCCTGTCATGTTTAACCTTCTGTCAGCGCCCGCCAGGTGAGGACAGTTAATAGAACCTGAACGAGACAACCATCCTAAGTGTACTGTATATCAGTGTCCTGTAGGCTAAGCTAGCATGCTGTTTAAAGAGGAAACTAGGAGGTGTAAAGCTACTCCCTGCTAACAAGCCACATTTCTGTTAGCTTAGTTTCTGCTGGATGAATAGTTTAGCCCTGATTCTTACATCTCCCATACCTCCCACTGGCAGCCATTTTGTATGAAGAATGCTTATTATAATTGAAAAGACTGCCAGTCTGTGACAGAAAGGCAGTGTTAGCATGCTCAGTAGCGAGCAGGCTAACACCTTATCATGTTTTAAAGCTAGTTCTTGCAGTCTTCAGGTTCCTAACACCGCTAACAAGCTGCTTCACAGTTAGCTTAGCGGCCATTAGTGAGATCATGTCCCCCATCATCTTCACAGCTCCCACTGGCAGCCATTTTGTGTCGACCAACATACATTTACTTTCCATCGTTATCTGAGAAACAAAATGCCTCTTCACAGCCGGCAAAGACTCCACGGCCTGTAACTCCTCCTCTCTCCCTTTCGTCTTCCTCTTCCTCTTCCTCTTCCTCTTCCTCTTCCTCTTCCTCTTCCTCCGCCTCACCACCATTACCTCCATGAGCATCATCATCATCATCATCATCATCATCAGACTTATTTAGCTGCATGTTTAATTGACCACGACCAATATCATCATAGAGAAAAAGCGACAAATAAGAAAAGGAGAGAAAAAAAAAAGAGAATTGTCATACTTATCCTCTTAATGATTGATTATTGTTGTTATTATTAATATTATAAGTTTGTTTTATTTTATTTTCTTGTTTGGGATGAAAAGATCTTTTTTTTCTTGGAATAAAAAGAGGAAAATGTTTCTGAAAAAACAAACGTTTGGGAGATTTATTTGTTTTGTGCACACGAACACACTGAACATCTTTAATTTCTTCTTCTTCTGTCTCAAATTGTCTCAAATCGTCTCAGAGTGTCTCAGAGCGTCTCAGAGCGTCTCAGAGTGTCATTAACGTGACAGATCGTCTCAGAGCGTCTCAGAGTGTCATTAACGTGACAGATCGTCTCAGAGCGTCTCAGAGTGTCATTAACGTGACATTAAAACGGCGAGACTTAAAATGTGTTTGAGCTGCTGACACACGTCAAAGTTCACGTGTTCACTGAAACATGAAGCGACTGCAGAGTTCACTGATCGATCAGTGCCTCAGCTTTCTGCCAGACAGAGAGGGGGACAGACTTCAGGTTGTGGCGGACCCTGCCACAGTTATGGAAGCTCATTTCTGCCAAAAGAAAAAAAATAAGATGAAAACTAATCTGATGAACTAATATTCCCACTGGAAATCATAATTATGAGATATAAAGACGTAATTTATCCAATAATGTTGAATTTTTTTAATCTCACAGCTGTGATTTACCATGGAAATATACATGTATATATACATATACATATACATATATATATATGTATATATACATATATGTATATGTATATATACATATACATATATGTATATATACATATACATATACATATACATATATATGTATATGTATATATATATGTATATATACATATATGTATATATACATATACATATATGTATATATACATATATGTATATGTATATGTATATATACATATATGTATATGTATATATACATATATGTATATATACATATATGTATATATACATATATGTATATATACATATATATGTATATGTATATATACATATACATATACATATACATATATATGTATATATACATATATGTATATATACATATACATATATGTATATATACATATATGTATATATACATATATGTATATATACATATATGTATATATACATATATGTATATATACATATATGTATATATACATATATGTATATGTATATATACATATATGTATATATACATATATGTATATATACATATATGTATATATACATATATGTATATGTATATATACATATATGTATATATACATATATGTATATATACATATATGTATATATACATATATATGTATATGTATATATACATATATATGTATATGTATATATACATATATATGTATATATACATATACATATACATATATATGTATATATACATATATGTATATATACATATATATGTATATATACGTATATATGTATATATGTGTATGAATGTATAGTGTTTGAATCCAGGCTCAGTCGTCATCGTGTCTCTGAGTGAGTCGTCATGACTTCATCGTTCTGAATAAACGTCATCACACTAAAGATGTATTTATGTGATAACAGCTGTTTTATAGTAATGAGATGTTATTGGACCATAAACAACAACAAGATGTTTGTTTGTTTGTTTGTTTGTTTGTTTGTTTGTTTTACTGACAGATGTTTGAAATGTTTCTGCAGGACCGTAAAAGGAGTCAGTGTGTGTGTGTGTGTGTGTGTGTGTGAGTGTGTGTGTGTGAGTGTGTGTGACATTTATTCTGACAGGAAGTGCTCGAACAGTTTCATACCAGGAAGTGAGCGACTGGTGCGCAGAGGAACCGCTGCTTTATTTCAGTACAGCTCGCGCTCTGTTAACCTGACCGTGTGTGTGAGTGTGTGTGTGTGTGTGTGAGTGTGTGTGTGTGTGTGTGAGTGTGTGTGAGTGTGTGTGTGTGTGTGTGAGTGTGTGTGTGTGTGTGTGTGTGTGTGTGTGTGTGAGTGTGTGTGTGTGTGTGAGTGTGTGTGTGTGAGTGTGTGTGAGTGTGTGTGTGTGAGTGTGTGTGTGTGTGTGTGTGTGTGTGAGTGTGTGTGTGTGTGTGTGTGTGTTTGGGGGGAAACCCCGCCTCCTTCCCGTCACCAGCGCGCGCTGTTATGAATTCTACGAATTCCTCACGCGGGATTTGAATATTCATGAGTTCAACCGCAGCTTGAATCTGATTGGCGGGACGGTTCAAAACATTGAACCACGTCTCAGCGCTGATTGGACAGCGAGGCCGACGGGGGCGTGGTCAGACTGAGGGGTATAAATGCAGAACAAAACAGTGTCGTAGAGCAGAAACGGGTCAGAACCGAGTGCGGCTTCAGTCTGAGCAGCAGAACAAAGTGTTTTATATCCGCTGGGTTTGGATTTAAGAGGCGGGAACAGGCGGGGCAGCTCCAGCAGGGTTACAGAGGAATTGAACCAGCAACTCGATGATGGATGTTACCAACTGACCCAACTCTCCAGAACATGTTGCAGAAGCGAGCCGCGGAGTTTCACCTGGAGGAGGACGCGACGGGGAAGAACGGTGAGACCCAACATGACGTAGTTTAACGAAGTGAAGTGAAGAGGTGACTGTGGACCGAGCCCGAAGCGAGCTGACACCTCCGGCACCGCCTGTGTGTGTGCGGGGCTCAGTGACGCGTTTACGGTCCCGATGTTTCACAGTTTAAACATAAATAACTTTAAAACAGACGCGATGAGACACAGAGAGGCTTCAACATGATCTTTGATCTGTGCTCATGTTTTATTATGTGTCGGTTTGGACCTGAGATAACACACAAATATACAGCACACAGGATTCAGCTCATCCAGTCAGTGTTTTATATGTTGAGTCACAATGTAAAATAAAAGTGTTTTATTCAGTCAGATATTCATCAGCTGTGACCATAAACACAAACTCTCCTCAGTGATCAGAGCAAACATGAGGAGTGATGTTAAAGTTTGTTTCATTCATGAGTTTTAATGTGAGATGTTTTTGTGAGACTTCATTATAAAAGAGATTCTCATGATCAGTGTGGTATATTAGAGATAATAGATATAATAGAGATATTAGATATAATAGATATAACAGAGATAATAGATATAACAGAGATAATAGATATAATAGAGATATTAGATATAATAGATATAACAGAGATAATAGATATAACAGAGATAATAGATATAACAGAGATAATAGATATAATAGAGATATTAGATATAATAGATATAATAGAGATATTGGATATAACAGAGATATTAGATATAATAGATATAATAGAGATATTGGATATAATAGATATAATAGAGATATTGGATATAATAGATATATTAGATATAATAGAGATATTTCTCAGCTCTCCTGACCTCGTCCTGTTCTGACTCCAGGTGTCTGTGTTGATCTCGTCTGTATTAACATCACTGATCTGTTCTGTGTCTCAGTGAAGGAACCGTTCTGCAGTCAGTACAGCTGTGGTTCTCTGCTCGGCAGCGGTGGTTTCGGGTCGGTGTTTTCAGGCCAGAGGCTCAGCGATGGACTGCAGGTCAGACCGCAGACCTTCACCTCCTCCACATCAGTCCATCAGTCATCAGCCGCTGCTGATATAAACGTGTTTGTGTCCTTTTTGTCCCTCCAGGTTGCCATCAAACAGATTTCCAGAGACAGAGTTCAGCAGTGGGCCCGGCTGGTGAGTGACGGCTTCTTATTGTTGGTGAATTAATTAGTCACAAAATAGTTTAAATAATCAAACAGTCAAACTCATGAGGAGTGCAGCTCAGCTCTGCCCCCTGCTGGATTCACAGCTTATTACAGCTGTGGGTGGGGGCTGGCCCCTGGTTCCCACGGAAACCTGTGATGTCATGGTTCAGTAAATGAAGCTGTAGGATTTCCCCTCATTTCTTATTCATCACAACTTTAACTGGGACCCCCCCACCCCACACACACACACACACACACACACACACACACACATACACACACACACACACACACACACACACCTGCAGACGATGACTCAGGGCGACAAAAACAAAAAACACCTGGCTGGAGTTTCTGTTCAGTGACTGAAAACACCTGATGAGTCATAACAGCCTGAAAACAGACACGTTCACTTCATATTTATTATCAATATTTGAAAACAATCATTGCAGACAAACGAGAGAAATGAGCGATGATGTCACAAAACAGGAAAAACATTTAACATGTTTTCTGTTTCTGTGGACGAAACCGAGGCTGACAAGAGAATATTAAAATCGTGTTCAGGGGTAAAAGATTGTTATTGTTTAAGTTATTATAAAAAAAAGCTTAACTTTGAAAAACTTTGATTTACAGTTTCTGTTCAAATCATTTCTTTAGGTCAGGGTTGAACCATGAGGTTCAATATGGTCTGTAAAAATAATAATAATAGTTTTTGTGAGATAACAATGTTTCTTCTAACATGTAGGATCCCTAATTATTAATTATTTGTCATAATCTATCTGTCGATCGATCTCAAAGAGTTTTGGCCTCGCAGGAAACAGTTTGTGCAGCTGTCGCTTGTTATCAGCAGGTCATCAATCAGAAACTGATGAATTGAATTGTTGCTAGTTTATGTAGTTAAAAGTTGATCTGTGACATTAACTGTTTCCTCCCTCTCCTCAGCCCGGTGAGGTCAGTCCCGTTCCCATGGAGATCGCTCTGCTGCAGCGGCTGTCGGAGGTCGGAGATCACGCCGGCGTCGCCCGCATGCTGGACTGGTTCGAGGTGGAGGGGCGGGGGTTCCTGCTGGTGCTGGAGCGACCGCCGCAGTGTCAGGATCTGTTCGACTTCATCACCGAGTCAGGAGCGCTGTCTGAGCGCCTCGCCCTCAGGTCCGCCTCTCTCAGAACCCTCCTCTGTTGGACTCGTTCCTCCCCGTTGGACTCGTTGTGTTAAAGTTCTCTTTGTGTCCTTCAGGTTCTTCCGTCAGATCGTGGAGGCGCTGCGATTCGTCCACGCTCACGGCGTCGTGCACCGTGACATCAAAGACGAGAACATCGTGGTCGACACGAGGACGCTCGAGGTCAAGATCGTCGACTTTGGATCAGGAGCGTCGCTCAAAGAGACGCCGTACAGCGAGTTCGAAGGTACAGAGACCGTCTGCTCCCACGACATTGTGTTCTGTACGTTAATGTTACTGTTGAACAGCCAGATCAATAAAGTTTTTGTCCTCCTCCTCCTCCTCCTCCTCCTCCTCCTCCTCCTCAGGGACTCGGGTCTACAGTCCTCCTGAGTGGATCCTGACTCAGTCCTACGAGGCCGTCTCCCTCACCGTCTGGTCTCTCGGCGTCTTGCTCTTCGACATGGTTTGCGGTGACATCCCGTTTGAGCGTGACGTGGAGATTGTCCAGGCCACGCCCCATTTCACCAGACGGGTCTCTACAGGTGAGCGCAGGCCCCGCCCACCACTCTGCTCCTGTGAGATGTGATTGGCTCTCCACTGTTCCGGCTGTCATGTTTAACTCTGGGCTCTCTCCTCAGAATGCCAGGCTCTGATTCGCTGGTGTCTGTCGTACCGGCCCGAGGAGCGTCCGACCCTGGAGGAGATCCTGTCTCACCCCTGGATGGAGGGAGGAGAGATGGGGGAGGAAGGAGGAGACCTGCAGGAGGAGCACAGCTCTCTGCCCAGCCAGTCCCTGTAGACCTGGACATGGAGGACGGACAGTCTCAGTGAACGTCTCTGTGACAGCAGAGACTGAAGCTCACACTGGATTCATACGACCGACTGACCTCCTGGTCTCATCCTCTGATCGCTGAAAAACTTACTTTCATTTCCTGTTTGTTTGTTATTTATCTGTTTGGTTTGGCAGCCATGTTTGATTTGGGCAGGACGACTTCCTGTTTGGTTATTTATTGATCTGAGTATTTATTTAGTTTTCAAGAAACAACAGGTTCCAGTTCCACTTTCATCAGGTTCTGTTCTTTAAACACTTAGTTAGACGTTCTGTCCCCTTATTTATTTTCTAAAAACAAGTTGTAACCAGAGAGAACAGAACGCAGAACACAGAACAGAACACAGAACACAGAACAGAACACAGAGAACAGAACACAGAACAGAACACAGAACAGAACACAGAACAGAACACAGAACAGAACACAGAGAACAGAACACAGAGAACAGAACACAGAACAGAACACAGAGAACAGAACACAGAACAGAACACAGAGAACAGAACACAGAACAGAACACAGAACAGAACACAGAACAGACCACAGAACAGAACACAGAGAACAGAACACAGAACAGAACACAGAGAACAGAACACAGAACAGAACACAGAACAGAACACAGAGAACAGAGCACAGAACAGAACACAGAGAACAGAGCACAGAACAGAACACAGAACAGAACACAGAGAGAGAACAGAACACAGAGAACAGAACACAGAACAGAACACAGAGAACAGAACTCAGAACACAGAGAACAGAACACAGAACAGACCACAGAGAACAGAACACAGAACAGAACACAGAACAGAACACAGAGAACAGAACACAGAACACAGAGAACAGAACACAGAACAGAACACAGAACAGAACACAGAGAACAGAACACAGAACAGAACACAGAACACAGAGAACAGAACACAGAGAACAGAACACAGAGAACAGAACACAGAACAGAACACAGAACACAGAGAACAGAACACAGAACAGAACAGAACACAGAACAGAACACAGAGAACAGAACACAGAACAGAACACAGAGAACAGAACAGAACACAGAACAGAACACAGAACAGTTGAGCGTTGACTCAGTGTGAACATTCAGCTGCGTTCAGGTGCAAATTAAAAACGGGTCATCTGAGCACTGAAACGTTTCCACCTACGAGGTCATCATCACCTGTAGCTGCAGTGATGACGTCATCACCTGTAGCTGCAGTGATGACGTCATCACCTGTAGCTGCAGTGATAAAATACCAAAGATTTAGTTTTGTTTAATGTCAGAAGATGCTGAGACGCTGCGACTGGAGGAGCTGCTGACAGTCGGTGGATTGTTGCTGGTTGTTGAGTCGTCGTCTTCTGTGTTTGTGTTCATGGAGCTTCAGTGTTCAGACGACCTCCATTTTGTTTGTCAGTCAGCAGAATGTAAAGTAATAGAGCACGTTCTCCATTCTCCTCAAACCACAGAACCTGAAGAACAGGGAAGTAATCTGTTACATTCCAGCTCATTACATATTAAGTGTCCTGGTCCAGTTAGACCGGAGCAGCAGGATCTGCAGCTGTCACAGATCAGATCTTTGTCAGTGTTTGAGCTCACATCATAAAGTTTGAACACATATTTATTTGTTGTCTGGTTCTGGTTCAGATGTAAACCAGTGGATCTGGTTCATGGTGACGTCTGGATGTGACGTCACTGTAAATACTTGTGTATTACTCACTGGTTTATGATCCAAGTGGCTCCTCAGTCACTTGTTCCTGTTTATTTACATTAAATAAGAATTTATGGATCGAGAGAAAAAAGATCCTACGTTTGAATAAAACAGTTTTTGTCACCTCATCCTGATTCTGTCTGTTATTTATATTTATATATTTAACAGGAAGTAACATCGTCACAACGTTACAGAACAAGATGGAGTTTATGAATAACTGTGTTTTAAATAAACCTGAAGACAAAACAATCACTTTACACAAAATGGATTTAAATTCCTTCAATAGACAAAAAACTTCATATTTAATATTCAGTGTGAACTGAACGAGCACATTAATCTACAGAATCTGGTGAAGATGATATTAAACTAAACTGTTGTGGCTCCATGTTCTCAAATTAATAAAAGTAAATATGTCATTAGCTGCTGCTGGAATCTGTGGAGACGACAGGACATTTGTTTTTATCTTCCAAAACCAAAATGATGAATTGTGTTGATTCTGACAAGAAAAGAAAGAATCATGAAACCTAAAATCTTTAAAACTCGTCAAAGAAATCAAAGAACAGAAGTTTATTAATTCTTCTGTCGTCAAACACGTCACAATCACCATCGTTAACAAAAGGTCATTTTATAGTTCATCAAACTTTCAAATGAAATGTTTTATAAACTGTTGAGACACTTTGAAGTTTATAAAATAATAATGTTCAGTGTTTCATCATAATGTTTTATTTCATGTTTATGTTTTTAGACTTTTGGTTTAAAAGTTGCTGCTTTTATTTTCTACATTTTAAACAAAGTTTCCTCCGGCAGGTGGCGCTGAACATCACAAACATCCGACAGGTGAGGTGTCACCCAGCAGCCAATAGGATTCCTCCATGTTCAACCTGGACGAGAACAAGGAAGTGATTGTTGTCAGCAGGATCAGAGAGGAGGAGGAGGAGAAGAGGTCTCACTCTGACTGTTTATTCAGAGCTCCTCACCACAGAGCATCTTCTCTCATGATGAATGAAACAAATCATTTTTAATTAACATATTTTGTGGATTATTATTCGTTCAGTTCTGATGATCTATTTTCTCATATTCCATATTTTATTTGTAGTTTTATTGAACATAAAACAAAAAGACAGATTATGAGATATATTCAGGACACTATTAATTAACATTAAGACAAATGTATGTTTTAATAAATAAACACAGGCTCATATACAACCAGTGAGTCACTGACATGAGGAGGAATCATCACAACAAATGAAAAATGTTTATTTATTTTGTTATAATAACTTTCATAGATCCTGTTTGAGATTAAAGATCATTTAAAAATGTCAGTTTAGCTTTAAAGAGTTTTTCTGAGTAAAAAGAAATGAACCCAGTCGACGTCTTTTAGCATTTTTATAGCATCACAATATCAAAGTGAAGAAACAGCGAAGCTTCCAACAGTTTGATCAGAAATCAAAAGGATAAATCAACTCTGAAGGTTTTTCTGTTTCACTCATCACCAGCTGAGACACAGCTCACTGCAGCTCACTGCATCTCACTCAGCTCACTGCATCTCACTCAGCTCCCTGCAGCTCCCTGCAGCTCACTCAGCTCCCTGCAGCTCACTGCAACTCCCTGCAGCTCCCTGCAGCTCACTCAGCTCCCTGCAGCTCCCTGCAGCCCCCTGCAGCTCCCTGCAGCTCCCTGCAACTCACTTCAGCTCCCTGCAACTCACTGCAGCTCCCTGCAGCCCCCTGCAGCTCCCTGCAGCTCCCTGCAGCCCCCTGCAGCTCACTCAGCTCACTGCAGCTCCCTGCAGCTCACTCAGCTCCCTGCAGCTCACTGCAGCTCCCTGCAGCTCACTCAGCTCCCTGCAGCTCACTCAGCTCACTGCAGCTCCCTGCAGCTCACTCAGCTCACTGCAGCTCCCTGCAGCTCACTCAGCTCCCTGCAGCTCCCTGCAGCTCACTCAGCTCCCTGCAGCTCACTCAGCTCACTCAGCTCCCTGCAGCTCACTCAGCTCACTGCAGCTCCCTGCAGCTCACTCAGCTCACTCAGCTCCCTGCAGCTCACTCAGCTCCCTGCAGCTCACTCAGCTCACTGCAGCTCCCTGCAGCTCACTCAGCTCACTGCAGCTCCCTGCAGCTCACTGCATCTCACTGCAGCTCCCTGCAGCTCACTGCATCTCACTGCAGCTCCCTGCAGCTCACTGCATCTCACTGCAGCTCCCTGCAGCTCACTCAGCTCCCTGCAGCTCACTCAGCTCACTCAGCTTCCTGCAGCTCCCTGCAGCTCACTCAGCTCCCTGCATCTCACTCAGCTCCCTGCAGCTCACTCAGCTCCCTGCAGCTCACTGCATCTCACTCAGCTCCCTGCAGCTCACTCAGCTCCCTGCAGCTTCCTGCATCTCACTCAGCTCCCTGCAGCTCACTCAGCTCCCTGCATCTCACTCAGCTCCCTGCAGCTCACTCAGCTCCCTGCATCTCACTCAGCTCCCTGCAGCTCCCTGCAGCTCACTCAGCTCCCTGCAGCTCACTCAGCTCCCTGCATCTCACTCAGCTCCCTGCAGCTCACTCAGCTCCCTGCAGCTCACTCAGCTCCCTGCATCTCACTCAGCTCCCTGCAGCTCACTCAGCTCCCTGCAGCTCCCTGCAGCTCACTCAGCTCCCTGCAGCTCCCTGCAGCTCACTCAGCTTCCTTTAACAAGACAACATTCATTATAATTATAATAACGAGTGAATACATTTATACATGTGGATATGATCATTTTAATTCATTAAAAACTAATACAAATTATGATTATTGATGATTTTTTACATGATGTTTAATGATAAAACGACATTATACAGCAGATGTTCCGCGACGCGGGTGAAACTATGTTTTTCCATCAGAGTGATACATCTGTCAGACAGTTCGTCATATCTGTGCAGCTGTAGTTCCTTCAGTCCCTGAACGCATCGCAGCCTCCTCTGACTGTTTTCCTCCCGGTGGTGCGGTGGCCCCCCCGCAGGCTCCTCTAAGCTCCGGTCAGACCCGCCCGACACGCCCGCCGCCTCCCGCTGTGACCTGACCGACACACCGGAGCTCAGTTCCGGGTGGCTCTGCACTGTGAGCCGCGGCTAGCTGGCAGGCTAGCGGACTGTTAGTGGAGCAGGCAGCGGGGCGAAGAGGTCCGGACGGCGGGCAGAGGGAAGCAGCATGGCCGCAGGGAAGCACAGCCAGGCGGGGGAGGAGAAGGCAGCGAGCCGGGGTCAGAGCGAAGGTAAGTGTCCGGGGAGGGAGACCCGAGGACCGGGACAGGAGTTCACCTCACACGGCCCGCGAGGCTCTGAACCCGGGTAGCTGCTCGCTGAGTGAGCCGACGTGTCGGAACAAGAATTAGAATTAGATTTCTGTTGATGAATCGATTAAATCGATAAACGATCAATCAAAGTTCCTCCGCGGTCCTGTGGACGCAGGCGGCGGCGGAGGCTAGCTAGCCAGCGGCTAAACTAACCAAAGTTAGCGGACTCGAAGCGGGTCAGTATCTGTCAGAGTTAACCCGGAAAGTTCGCCAGTGTGAATACTCGTGGATATCTACCGGGTCTGACATCGGGTCAAGTGTTAATTAAGTGACGTCAGGACTTTTAATATAAACTAAGGACATTAACTGTTGGCATGCTAGCGGGGCAGGAGGCTAACGCACAGTGCTAGGCTAATTGTTTATTGGTGTAAAACTAGTTTCTCTGAGGCGGTTAGCTGTTAGCTGTTAGCTGTTAGCTGTTAGCTGCTGGTGTCGCTTCACTGTGGAGGCTGAACCCGACTCAGTGCCGGAACCAGGTGTGTCTGTGGCCTGAGGAGGCTCGGCAGCTGGTGACGTGGAGGTTTAGACTGCAGGTGACACACACTCCTTTATTTACACGCACACACACGCACGCACACACACACACACACACACACACACACACAGGCTGATAAATACACAGTCAGTGGTGACAGAAGTAATCAGATACTTTGTAAATACTCCACTACAAGTGAAACATCTGAATTACAATCTTTACTTCAGTGAACGTCTCAGTTCTTCAGTACCGACAGTTCTGTTGCTGCAGTGATCAGAGAGTCACTGCTGCTCTGAGACCAGCCGAGTAAAAGTATAAGGTACCTTGAATATGTTGAAGTGTCAAACAGTGTCAAAATCAAATATATAAGTAAATATATAAATAATTGTGTAATTTAATGCTTAATTGTCACCATAAATAAAAAAATGACACATTAAATATATGAAAGTTAAATAAATCTGTCACTTCCATCCATGAAAAGTCAGAACGCGAATGATCCGTCTGACAGACCCGACCAGCGTGTGTGTGTGTGTGTGTGTGTGTGTGTGTGTGTGTGTGTGTGTGTGTGTGTGTGTGTGTGTGTGTGTGTGTGTGTGAAAACAGAACAGAAGGATTCAGATTGTCATGTCAGCCCGGTGTGGTTGGTACCAGTAGAGGCGGTACCGGTGTGGTTGGTACCAGTAGAGGCGGAACATCGTCACTCTGAGACGTTGACAGAAACATTTTCAACATCTAAGTGTGAAACCAGGATACTTTAACTGGACCTCGAGTCGTCGCAAGCGACAGAAACAGTGTTTTTTAAATTGATGATCTTTTCTGAACCTGAACCGAGTCACTGCCGTCAGAACCTGACTGGACTTTATCACATCAGAATAGAAATGAACATTGAACCTGAAAATGATGAGAAGAAGAAGAAGCCATCAGGACACTAAAGCAGAAGTTTATTTTTCAAGTTTGGAAAAGTTACCAAATAATAGTTTTATCTTCTTGTCTCCATAACAACAACGTGACGAGTGGTTCTGTGTGCGTCTCCCTGCAGTCAACAGGAAGTTGAAGTACATCAGCCTGGCGGTGCTGGTGGTCCAGAATGCATCGCTCATCCTCAGCATCCGATACGTCCGCACGTTGCCGGGCGACCGCTTCTTCGCGACGTCAGCCGTCGTGATGGCCGAGGTCCTGAAGGTCCTGACATGTCTGCTCATCATCCTGCTGCAGAAGAGATGTGAGTGAAACAACAACATGAACGTAGAAAAGTAACGAATCTAGAAACATGAGATGAAGACAGAAATTTAACAGGTGTGTTTATTGATCCCTCGTCGTCACGGTGACAAATATCATGGCTCATTTCAGCAGCAGAACTAAAAGCAGTGATGATACTGAGATGATCTGAAGATGATCGAAGGCCTCAGCCCGTCGCTGTGCAGCCGTCCGTCAGGATGCTGTGGTAGAACGACAGAGTAAACAGTAACACCTGACTCTCTCTCTCTGTGGCTGCAGGTAATGTGAAGGAGACGCTCTTCTTCCTGGTCGACTCCATCGTGTTTCAGTACAAAGACACTCTGAAACTGGCCGTCCCGTCGCTCATCTACACTCTGCAGAACAACCTGCAGTACGTCGCCATCTCCAACCTGCCGGCCGCCACCTTCCAGGTCAGACTCAGCGTGATCCAGAGCTTCAGTCGGTGATGTTCTGTCTTTTGTAAACAGGTCCAAGGACCTGACACAAATCAGGGTTTAAAACACTTTACGATTCACAAAAGTCAAAATCAATTTTCCAAATATTGAATAACATGATGTTGACAGAAGGAGGGAGGTGGAGCCTGTTCAGATGTTTGATGCAGTCACATGTGAGCCCATAATGCTACCTGGACTACAGAGTGATGTAGTCTGTAGTCCTAAAACCTGTAAATCAGTTAGCATGTTAGCATGTTAGCACTTCCTGTCCCCTCGTCTCAAAGTCTGAGTCTGTTGATGTGTTTCCTGTTAAATGAGTGAAATAAGGTGTGTTACAGGCTGAACACATAAACTCATCATTAACTGTCCACAGTTTAATTATAAAGCTCTTCATGTGTTAAAAACAGTTAGCGGTTGCTAACAAGTGTCTGAATGAGACTACAGAGGTTGTCGGGACATTAAACGTCCTCACAGCGAACACGGAGACTCATCTGCTCACTAGTCCGTCTTTACAGGCCACTTTAGTTACACACTGTTCTGACTCTGACTTTACAACTCGTACATTGATCAGTTTATAGAAAACCTGGATAGTAATTGTGCAGTGAGACGCTCAGTGGTGGAGACGTTTAAGTCATGTGACCGTGATGTCGTCTGTTTGTAGCCTAGCATTAGCTTTTTACTGCTACACATTTAATTTACGCTTCAAACATCACAGAGTGGAGTTCATCTGTGGAGATTATCTGGTGAACAGAACCTTCGGACTATTTTGTGTTTTAATCTGAAATACAATTCAACAATCTGTCAGGCTTTCAGTGAGATAACCAGAGCGATGCTAGCTTCAGTTAGCTACAAACAACATCATCTCTACACTGTGTACTGATACCTGATGGTACCTTGTTCTGTCCTTCAGTCTCTCTGTAATAACAAAAAGTCATTTCAGTAAAAAATAAATGATGAAATATGTTCAAACTCTTCAGAAGATGAAACTGTTTTCACTCTGAACACTTTGTTGAACCTGGAGACTGAAACCAGCAGATACTTCTTCAGGTGGAGCTCAGAATCAGGTGGACGGAGGTTCATCAGGTGACACACAGTGTTGATCTGAACATGAAGCTGAGGACAGAAATCACATCACACAGCAGCTGTTGTTGACAGGAAGTGTAACGAGTGTGTCGTCCTCAGGTGACGTACCAGCTGAAGATCCTCACCACGGCTCTGTTCAGCGTGTTGATGCTGAGGAAGTCTCTGTCCAGAGTCCAGTGGGTCTCTCTGCTGCTGCTGTTCGCCGGAGTCGCCATCGTCCAGGTACGAGGTTCAGCCTCCGCCGCACTCTGAGGCCGCGCTGCAACACGCCGCGCTGCAACACGCCGCGCTGCAACACGCCGCGCTGTTTAATGTTTACTGAGATCAGAAACAAACACGACTCATTGATTCATCATCAGCTCCAGTTTAACATCCAGACACTGAAGAAGCTTTAGTCTCATTGTTGCATTTATTTATTTACAGTCAGGCTACAGCTGTGACAACAACAACAACAACAACAACACTGTAAACTTTATATTACTCATATTTTGTTTATCGGATCATAGAAGGCTCCCGTTGTGACCTCACACCTGTCAGTCAGGTATTGTGACTTATTGATCGATGTTACTGATCGATCGTGTTGCTTCATAACTTCCTGTTGCTGTGCTGAGTAAGCTGCCTGCTGATTGGTCGGTGAGCTGATCCGGTGTTGAATGTCTGGTTTCAGGTGCAGCAGGAGGGGAAGAAGGAGGCGTCGGTGTCGGACAGCTCCAATCAGAATTACATGGCGGGTTTGGTTGCCGTGGTGATCAGCTGCCTGTCGTCGGGATTCGCCGGCGTTTACTTTGAGAAGATCCTGAAAGGCAGCTCGGCGTCCGTCTGGGTGAGGAACGTGCAGCTGGGGATCTTCGGCACGGCGCTCGGCATGCTGGGACTGTGGTGGAACGACGGCGCCGCCATCGCCGAGCGCGGCTTCCTGTTCGGATACACCGACATGGTGTGGTGCGTCATCTTCAACCAGGCGTTCGGCGGGCTGCTGGTGGCCGTGGTGGTGAAGTACGCCGACAACATCCTGAAGGGCTTCGCCACTTCCTTCTCCATCATCGTCTCCACGGTGATGTCCATCTACCTGTTCGGCTTCCACGTGGACCTGCTCTTCACGGCGGGGGCGGGGCTCGTCATCGGCGCCGTCTACATGTACAGCCTCCCTAAAGCGGCCGGCGGCTCTTCGTCCTCAAGCTCCTCCTCGTCTTCCTCGGCGTCTTCAACGCTGCCGAGGACGGCCGGAGGCGCCGAGATGGAGGCGTTTCTGCCAAAGTCAGTGCTGGTGAAGTGACTCTCTCTCTGTCTCTCTCTCTCTCTCTCTCTGTGGCGTGGTGCTCACTTCCTGTCTGCTGTGGGCGGGGTCAGAGGTCAATCTGGGTTCATCTGCCGCTGCTCGCTCTCTCACCTGCTCTCTGCAAAGGTCTCTCGCCCTCTGCTGACCTCCTGCTTACTGTCTCACAACCTTGTGTTGATCTTCTGACCTCCTCCTCACCTCCTGAACAAGGAGGAGAAAAGAGGAGGAGATGTGTTTTGTTCCTCCTCATCTTTCAACCTCCTCCTCCAGCCACCTCCGTCTGCTCTTCATCACACGCTCCTCCTCCTGTGATGAAGAGGAGGAGTGAGGAGTCGATGACCTCCTCAGAACACAAAACTAACATTTGGTTTGTGACGCAGAGGAGAGCAGAGACTCTTCCTCCTCCCCCTGCTCCTCCTCCTCCTCTTCCTCTGCTGTAATCCTGCTTCCTCCCTCCAGGAGGAAGAGGAGGAGGAGACGCTCCTAACGTCTGGTTTTAACTCTGCTTTTCCTCCTAAACACTAACCTCTCCTCCACCTCAGAGCTCAGGGAGGCGTCGTGTCTCCTCCACCCGCCGTCCACGCCACAGACTAACTGCTCAAAGCACAACAGCAGGAGCAGGAGGAGGAGGAGCAGGAGCAGGAGGAGGAGGAGGAGGAGGAGCAGGAGCAGGAGGAGGAGGAGGAGGAGGAGCAGGAGGAGGAGGACCCTGACCACCAGCTGTCTGTGTGTTTCCTGTTTGTCGTCTCGCCCTCTCTGCCTTAAAGCTCTTCACTAACTGAATGAAAAGAGGAAGCCTTACACGGATTATTGACGATATGTTGACTCTGTTGGTGCAGGAGGAGCTGACGGAGGACGGACTGAAGGTTTTCACTGTGCAGCTTCAGGTCGGAGCGGTCGGACAGATATCAATCATTTTCATCATCAGTTGAGAGTTATTAATATCTCCTCAGAGATCAGAGCTGATCGTCCGCTCGCTCACGTCCGTGTGGAGCTGCACAGTGGAAACGTCTCACAGGTCCAGCGTGGCGCTGCGGCGGCCATGTTGAGACCGCTTGTGTTCGGTGCCTTTTCTTCTCATCTGTACAGAAGCCATATGATTGTGTCGGTGTTAGCGGTTAGCGGTGTACAGTTAGCAGAGTTCACTCAGACCAGCTGGACCTTTGTCCCGTCTGAGACTCTGCAGACAGACGAGGGTTTTCTGTCTCCTGCTCTGAGGACACATCCTGACCTGGAGGTGTGACGGAGCTGAGGCGATGTGCTCGTTGATTGGAGCACCTTTTAATTCTAACGTTGGTCCTGCTGCAGGCGTCTTGTTGAAGACGTCCTGCCGAGGCGTCCTGAATGTTTTTCCGTTGCTGCGCGTCGACTCGTCCGAGTGGACGTGTTCGTCAGCTGAGCTGCTTCGTGGTGTTTACGTTTCACTTTGGGAGGAAAGTTTGAGTTGTTTTGTCTCCAGACGTCTGCGGGAGGCGACGACGGCTCGCCGACTGTCTGAGCTTCATCTGCTGCAGGAAGTGAAGCGAGCGACCGCCGAAACGTCTCCGCGTATCAACCAGTGGACGATAATTTGATTTAAAGCACCAAAGAACATAAATGACAGAAGTGTTAAAGGGACATTCCTGTATTTTAAAGCTGGGCTCTATATTTACTTCACTCACCAAAAGTCACATGAAACCTGTGAATCTGAAGCCGAGGTTAGAAACAGCCGACCTGATGCTCAGGATCAGCATCACATCCATCGTCTGCTGATTCAGAACTTTGTCTATAAATTAGCAGAAAGTCGTGAAAGATTTCAAACATTCATCGATTAACTGAATGTTTCCTTCCCTTCCCAATGATTATTGATTAGATATGTTTCATAACATCCAAACAGAATTAATCATCAGGACAAATATTGAGTGTTTTCCTTTAACATCAACACAATAAATCATTTTCTTTAATGAATAATCAGCCGCGTGTCGTCGCTCCTGCACGTCGACGTCGAGACAAAAACTAATCAGATTTATTTATTTTCTTCCAAAAGTGTAAAAATTTACTTTAATAGTTTTTCTCAGCATCAGAATCAAAGATGGCGGTTTGAACTGTGAAGAGAACAAGAAGGCGAAATATCATTTAACTTTTTATTTTTTATTTTTGGTAAAGAAGAAATCAGCTGACAGTTTGTGTCTTTGGGGATTTTATATTAATATATGAGTTGTTTTTATTTAATGTGGTGGAGGGGGGGGGGGACGGGGGGACTCAGCAGGTCGCTCCAGGTCGTCCTGACAGCCAATCAGAGCGGCCGTTCTGTGTTCAGTAAGAAACATTTGACCGCGATGAATCTGAGATCATTTCCACTGAAACAGAAAGTTGTTTTTAATAATGTGATGAAGTTTAACACTTAACAGTTTAACTCACGTCAGTGTTTCAGTTTTTCAGATGATTCTCTCGTTGACTTTTTGTTTTCTTGTTAAAAACTTTAGATAAAAGTTTAGACGATGACCTCGTCTCAACAGAATAAAACATCATTTATTAAAAGCTGCAGCTGAATTAAAGATTCAGTCGACTGAGAGCGAGTGGAGATTTTTTTTAAAAACAAATTGAGGTTAAAAATTAAAAACCAGCAAGTTTCAGTTTATTAATGTTTTTATTTGTACCAAACTTTTAATTTTCAGGAATCCGTTTCTGTTGAATCCTTCAGTTATTCTCGTCACTGGTTCAGTGTCTCAGCTGACGGTCTGGAGCGCCACCTGCAGGAAGTTTAAACACAAGCCTGTAAGATTCTGACCAATCCGGCGGCTCCCTCACATCCAGCAGGAGAACCGTCCAATAGGATGGCTCAGATCTTACAGGCTGTTTTAAACTTCCTCTTCCTGTCTGGAGTTTGTGTTTGTATGAAATCTGTTGGTTTGCACTTGATTGTTGACTTGTACCAATGCCTCTGAATTTGTACATACTTCTTTTGGTAAAGTTTTATATAAACAAGGACATGAGATCAAAACTCTGGAGTTTGTCTTAATTTGTAGGGAAATTATATTAAAAGATATTATATAAAGATATGACAGGATGTTTACAGGACACATTAGAGATATTAAGAAATCATTACAAACAAACCAACAGAACAACTTCTTCCCCTGAACTCGTCTCCTCAGGCAGAGCTGAGTTTGACCCTGACAGGCTCCACTAACCAGGTCAGCACGTTTCTAACTGCTCATCACAACTAACTTTCTGACTCACCGAGCTGCTCCAACAAAGAAACGCTACGAACAGATGAAACTGATCCATCGTTTCATCTGACTGGAGGCGATTTCTGTAAATGTTGGACTGTTCCTTTAACGTTTGGTGACATGTTTTGAAGTCAGCAACAAAAAGACGGCAGACATTTTGATCCAGTTCACAGCGACATTAACCTGTGATGTGATGTCACTTCCTGCTCTGTATGAAACAAACCCGTCCATCAGGGACAAACAGACTCCGTGTTTCTACTCAAAGACAGAAAGAAGTTCATGTTGAACATTTGCTGAATTCACAAGAAGGAACAAATAAGTCAGAATCAGTCAGAGACAGAGTTTCACACAGTTTATAAAGTGTCTCCAACTCAACAACTCACTAAACTGACACATTTGTTAAGGGAGTCTGGGGACAAAGAAGTCGCCTATACTGGTTACTGTTTAGTGTATCTGTAAAATGTGACATGTTTAGATCAATAAAATGTTTCTTCTTTCATAAATTGAGTGTAAATGGTGAAATCAGTGTAAACAGTGTGTTCAAACAGCTGCTAAATGTTGGCAGGTCAGACTTTAGCACTTTAGACACAGAAGCAGACAGGCTGGTGCAGCCATGCTGCCACAAACTGACACTTTTTACAAGGAAACACACACCTTGTCGGCTGTCGTCCATCTGATGTTTAAATCATCTCCAGCTGCTTCAGCTGTTCAGCAGAACGCTGCAACTCTGTTTTACTGTGAAGCTCCAGAAATGTTCTGTGGACTACGAGACTTCACCTGACTTTATATCATCAGGAGGAGATGATGGCTGAGCCTGACTTTATATCATCAGGAGGAGATGATGGCTGAGCCTGACTTTATATCATCAGGAGGAGATGATGGCTGAGCCTGACTTTATATCATCAGGAGATGATGGCTGAGCCTGACTTTATATCATCAGGAGGAGATGATGGCTGATGATGACTGAGTGACTGTTTTAGATGAACTGCTCCTTTAATCTGAGCATGTAGTGAGACAGGAAGTCGTCTCTTCGGGACGAACCAGCAGCAGGAGACTGTCTCTGTGATGTGAGTGGTGTCCGGTGTCTGACCTCGTCTCTTCTCTGCTTGTTTCTGTCTCCAGATGTGCAGCTAAAGAAAAAGGATCCTGAGCGACGGACTGACGGTCGTCTGGACCTGCTGCCTTCATCCTCGCTGAGGTCAAAGACAAAACATTTCCTTTATTTCCTTTATTGGAGCTGTTCTGCTGCTGCACTCCTACTGGTCCCATCACAGTACTGCAGTATTATTCTCTGGTACTTTACTGCTCGTTTACACTTTAACAATCTTTCACCACAGTAGTGTTAAATCCAGAAATTGATCCGTCACCTCAGAGGAGTCGAGCTGTTCAGATATCAGTTTCTCAACATTATCTCTGAATTATTATCTACAGAGACGAGATAATTATCAAGTCATCTTCAAACACTTCAGGGAAATTTCTCCCCATTTTGAATTAAAGAGCTCCTGCGATCTTTGACTCGCAGATGAAACATCTCGACGTAACGATATTAATTTTCTGGAGTTGAAGTAATAATTGTTATTTAAACCAAATGAAACCAAAGTTTTTATTCATGAAATGAGTTTTTAATTCCTCTGATATGATTCACCACATCACAGAGGAGACGTCTCATTATCTCAACATAAATTAGATATTTTCTATCATTTCAGCATGAATCTCATTAGCTTGGTGTTTGTAGATTAAATACCTTGTTGCCTTAAGAAACCATCATATATATGTGTGTATATATATATATATATATATATATATATATATATATATATATATACACACACATATATATATAAATATATGATGTTTATCTTCTCAAGAATGAATCTTGTTACTTGGAGATTGTGATGAAACGAGCAGCTGTGTCGGCTCTGAGCCTCTGGACTGAACATGTATTCATGTTGTTGATGCAGTCAGTGACTGATGGAGGTCCACACAGTGGTTCTGGTTCTGATCATCAAACATCAGCAGCTGCACAGGAAGTCCAGTTCAGTTCAAACATTTAAATAAAGAAATAACAAACAGAACAAGATTCTCATCTGACAGTCAGACCGTCAATCAAAGTTATGATGAAATGAACTTTATGACTTCGTCTTGATTTATTCACAGTGGATTCATAACATTTAGGAAGGAAATGACAGTTTTCCTTTCAGATTAAAAGATTTACTCATAATTTAAAGTGACAGCTGACTCAGAGACTGAATATCACATTTAAATCAATATTTCAGTTCACTTTAGATTTATTGATTTAGCTTTGATCTTCTGTATTTATTTATGTTTTTTTTACACGTTTTACATTTCAAAATAAAATATTTATTATTTCACAATACGTCTGTGACACTGAAGTGCCTCAGAGCAAGGCAGTGACATCAGCCTGCAGTGACCCTCCTTTTATTGTGAAAGTTTACAGCTGTTTGAAGTTTTTCATATTAAAATGTATTTTATATTGTGACCTCTTGTCAGCAGCAGCTGTCTGTGTTTAAATGTCTTCACCTCAGTGCCTGAAAGCCTCCAGCAGCCTGTAAGTCATGAAGCTTCAATAGCAATGTTTTATTTTGAAACTGTACATTAAAGTGACGTCACACTAAAGATGGTCTGTCCTCCAGTGTCCAGTCTGTCCTCCAGTGTCCTCTGTCTGAAAGGAGACAGAGACAGTTTCATGAAACACTCACACTGAGATTAAACTGACTTTGGTCAAAAAAACTGTTTCTGTTCATTTCTGCTGTTGACTGAAGATCAGATCCACTTCCTGTGTTCACAGGATCAACATTTAACTTATATGACTCATTTAAACTGGTGACACTCTGTAACACAAAGACTGAAGCCTCCTCAGGGGGGCGCTGCAGAGCTGAAGATACAGCAGGAGGTGGGTTCTGCTGCCTCTCAACAGTCCTGAGTGACACATGAACACAGAAAACATAAATATATCACTTTATTAATCCACACAACATTTCACTGTCACAAAATCACAATAACACAAGAGAAAACAGACACACACAATAATGGTAAAAATAACACAGTATTTAAATATATATATACATACTCCTACCATACTGCAAGATTAAAAATGGACAGATAGAATAAATAGAAATTAAATAAAAATCTAAAATGTGCCAAATAAATAAATAAACAGAATAAATGTCCATAAATCCAGTTAGAAATCAGAGACAAATTATAATACAGTTGTTTGTCTGAGGTTGTATTTTACATCATTTGTATTATAGAGACTTTGTATTATAATCTAACGTCTGTAAAACAGATAAATTCTTTAGAGCGTCAAAACAAAATGACTCGTTTCACTGTCAGACTTTTATCCATTAGGTCCAAAAACATTTGTAATGTCTACAAGAACCACAAAATTACATTATTTTAAAACCGGAAGTTAGCAGGCTCGGTCGGCGGAAGTCTCTAGTGCGCCTGCCCAACAAAATGACGTCTCTGTAGTTTTATCAGTGCATCCATAACTCAGTTAAAATACTTTACACAGTTCATTTTGAACATATTGTTCATAGTTCACTGTTCGGTTTTGTTTAAAATGTTTTTATGTGATTTCCGCCCAGAACGGAAGCCCCGCCCCTTCCGGTTCCTTTAGACTTTATTGACTTGAAAATGATCTTTTAAACTGACAAACATCGTGTGTGATTCATGACACAGTTCAAACAGGATCAATACATCATCTGTCTCTCTTCATCACTATCAGACAAAGCTTTGATCAATAAGGTCCTTGAGGGGAACCAGAAGGGGCGGGGCTTCAGCTCTCTGCCGGGCAGGATGTGGATCTTTTTTGACTTCCTGATCCAGGTGTCAGCGTCTCAGGTGAAGATGTGAGGACGGAGCTGCTGCTGCTGCTGCAGGTCAGTGCACTGACACTCATTTTATCTGCTTCATTCATGTTAAACTGTGAAACATGTAGTGAGATGTGAGCTGACAGTGACGTCACATCTGTGAAACCTGATCCATGAGTTGCTGTTGTTGTTGTTGTTGGCATCATGCTACACACCCTGCAGCTCAATTAGCTTCAGGATAAGAAATGTTTGGATGCTTTGTTTGTTCATGTATTAACGAAGTTAAAGCTGTCCTCTCTGCCATCTCGCTAGATTGAATTAGCTCGCTATGCATGCGCACTAACACAACTGTAGGTTTACCCTCTGCTGTGCTGCAGGACAGAAACACAGAGACAAAGCTTCAGGGAGTGTATTTTATTTTTGTGGTGACCAAAGTAAAAGACAGCAATTTTTCCAGTAACAGATTACTTTTATGAAAAACTAACTTAACAACGGATTAGTTGAATTGCAGGACTAATACATTACGTTACTTGTTACAACAAAAACAGTAATCTGAGTACTCTAACGGATTACTTTGAAACGTTTTACCCCCAACTCTGGCCATCTGACTCAAGCCCTGCAGGACACTGTAGCATTTCAGCGGTGTGCAGAGAAACAGTTCATCTAATGAGCCTTTACAGAGACCTCCCATCAAACTATTCACAATGAACATTGGCCGATCAATTGGAGTACTCTTACAAATACTGACTATAGCTTTATTCTTTCTAGCTAACTCTGGCTCTGAACACTGAACTTCTTCATTGGACACCACTGGTTTTTCTTCTTCTTCTTTTTTGGACAGCTTTGGTCCGGCTCAGTGGATCAATGCTGTCTACACAGTGGTTCATTTGTAGGAAAATGTTCTTTGGTTGTTTTGCCAGTTTGGTCACATCTGTTGTTCAATCTGTTCCCTGTTCTTTGGTCATTTTGGTATCTTAAAGCATTCCTGTATATCTGAGAAAAACATGCCCAAAACTACCAAGAATCTAAAGACATGACATATCAAACAGCTTCTGCTGAATCTAGTATTTCTGCTGTAAAGCTGCTTAAGTTAGATTGTCATTAATAGTTACTTTACAATTTACAAAGTTCTAAATCATGTGAATCGTTTACTGTTTTCATGTTAACTGGTTTCTTGGATCCATCATGTTTCATTCATCAGTGCAGAGATGTAAAGAGAGCAGACTGAAACAGAAAGAAAACAAATGTTTGACATGTTTGTTTGAATCACGACTGGAACAAAAAGTTATTTAAATAGTTGGCCCTCAGTTTTCTTTCAGTCGACTAAATATTGCAGCTTTAGTTCAATGTGACCCTTTTAAGCTTTAAAGTCTCTGCTCAGCTCTGAATCACTTTGATCACTTCAATCTTTGTCCAAGTGGACTTCAGTGCTAAATTTGAAGAAATTCTCTCAGGGTCTTATCACGTTCACAAGAATGTGACGGACGGATGTATGTACGAGATTTGTTGTCCAACAAAATCCACATAATTATTTACATGTCTCTACTTGTGGTCATTTTATATACATGATTGATAAACATGTCTAAATTCTATCTTTCTGTGGTCAGTCAGTTCAGTATGGTCAATCACCATCAACATACTGTTTAACATCATTAATATGCAAAATAAAATATTTTCCCTAAAATCCAGATATAATCTGTTTGGAGTCATTTGGTGGCTCTGACGGTCAAAACACAACATTTCAGTAAAGGGCTGTGATGGCAGCATGAGGCAGAGAAAGACCTCTGTCTGCTGTAGGTAGCTGAACTCTGACTGTGGATACGTCGCTCATACAACCTCACTTCAAACTAGAACTACCGCCTGACGGTTTTATCCCTCAGTGCAGCGGTCAGGCTGCTGTTCCTGAGCTGCGGCATTGCATTATATCCAGAACATGATGATGTCACAGTGAAGCTGAACTTTTGGATATAAAATGTAATCACTGTATTGTTTAATGCTATTTGACATTTGTGCAAAATGTTGTCCTGATTGTATGAATTTTTGAGCAATTGCCAAAAATGTGTTTATGCCAAATCTGAAATTTGTCCTTGAGATACTGCGTTTTCACAAAAATGAGACAGACACACATACAGACAGAAAACATGAAAACACAATACCTCAGTGTAGCATTATTGCTGTGTGGGGATATAAACCCTGAACTATCCCATTAAAATGTCCTGAGAAACACTAACAGCATGAAGTATTTAGGACTGAGGCTAGTACACATTACAATGAACTGTCACCAGGGACTTCATCCAATCAAACAAGAAGTGCTGTCCCACCTTTTCCGTAATCTGAAATGTTGTGTTTTGACCCTCAGGGCCACCGTATTGTCAATTGAGAATCCCACAGTGAAGCCTTGATTGAGTCCAGAATCAGGTTTATCTACTTCAGCTTATGAAGTGATGATATCAGACACTGCTGGTGTTGGTGGTGAAATTCAGAGAGGTCACTATATATCCACTTGAGCTATTATTCAGAAATATGTGGAAATAAACTGCAACACTCCATCGATCAACAGGGTGGGTGAATAAAAAACAAGATAACGTCCAGGTTTCAGGTGGAGCAGAAGGAGTGGAGGAGTCAGTGTGTCTGCAGAGACTGTGTGATGATACTCCGTCACATCCAGAGGAACACAGGGATGATGGTGGACTGGAGCTGATCTGACTGCAGCACTGACAGTCGTCTCCACGTGTTGTGATTGGTCCGTCAGTCACTGCTGGATGAAGCTCTCCTCTCCACTCCACCTCCCAGTAACACGGCCCAGTCAGAGCCTCTCCAGCTGATGGTGCTGCTTCAACCTCTCTGGGTCATCAGGACACAGCTGATCCTCTCAACACCTCCACCTTCCTCATCACTCACACTCTGGCAGAGAGAAGCAGAGACAGCAGAAGTGATACATGAGTGTTTACAGAGACTCCCTCCATCAGCTGTCAGTCAGTGATATAAAGACCAGCAGGACTTCAGTCCTGTTCAGACCACAAGTGGAGCGGCTGTGTAGCGTAGCCGGCTTCCTTTCAGCTCTCATGTTAACGTGTTGGAGTGAAGCTCATAGACCTGCAGACACTTTGTTCATCAAGTCTGTTTACTCTGCAGGTTTCACTGAAGGACACAGCGAGTCCCTGAACGCACCGTGACTACAGAAACGACATTTACATTTAGACATTTACTGCTGACGTTAATGATGATTTCTGCTGTTAAAAACAAAAGAGTCTCAGTCACACTTAAATATGTCATCTACTTTTGAAATATCACCAACGAATATGTAAAAATTAAAAAGATTAGCAGTCTTCAGTCAGACTGATCTGGGAGCTGTGACAAATATGAACTAATCTAGGACTGTACTATGTACTACAAGGCGAGTTCGAGGCGAGGCATTTCATTATATGTTTTAAACTGGGGTACAGACCAAACTGACCCTTTGTAGCATTTCGCTATGCTAAATACCACGCCCCTCTACTGACCCGCTCTGCTCTGCCTCTGATCTGCAGTCATGCCTCTGCCACAGTAGGTTTAGCATGCCGGTCCTACAGTGATCGTCGGCATCCACAGATGAGATAAAAAACAAAAACTGTTTTGACTGAATACACTAAGTGAATACGTGACACATTATGTTGCACTCCATTTTGTTGTCAGTCATTCATGCTGCAAATCTGATCGCCATCTTATGTGATTGCCCTCCGTAACATGACATCACTGCCTGTTTTGGTCCACACTGCCACAGCCTAAACAAACGACCATCATTCAAATGAATAAGAGGAACTGAGAGGATTAGCCGACTGTTCTCTCTTTGTCTTTCTGTCCAATCCTGAACCCTGTTGCCGTTCTCCTCAAAGCTTCACTGAGGAAAGCCGGAACTACTGGATCTGTGCTTTGATACTAACTGTGTTTATTAAAATACTGCTGAAACAAGCATGGACTGACTCCAACCCTCTACTGACCTCAGAGTCTCCAGTCTACAGTGTGGACTCTTCAGAAAATCCTGCAGCAGCTTCACTCCTGAATCCTGCAGCTTGTTTTGACTCAGCTCCAGCTCTGTCAGATGGAAGGGGTTGGACTTCAGAGCTGAGGCCAGAGAAGCACAGCTGATCTTTTTCAAACTGCAGCCAATCAACCTAAATAAAGAATAAATGATGTAAATGAAAATCTATTTATAATCCAATCGGATGTGTTCAGGTTTTAAATGTTTATATCAAATGTTGCCAGAAAGATCAATATCAATGAAAACTGCAAGAACCAACACAAAAATCATCTTCTTCCACCATCTGAGGATGACAAAAATAAGTACTATACAGAGGCACCTGGACTTGCTTGGGTTTCCTCAAGATGTTTCATCGGCACCTCACATGGAAGCCTCTACCATCAGTGTACGAATGTGTGTGTGTGTGAATGGTTGAATGTGACAAGTGCTGCAAAGCCCTTTGAGCGGTAAGTAGACTGGAAAAGGGCTATAAAGATGCAAGTCCATTTACCATCTATTTACCATTCGGCTCCTCACAGATATGTGTGTGTGTGTTTCTGCTATGTGTAAATTTACCTGATAGACATGTCTTGTAGGTAACAATATAGATGCCTGAGGAAAAGAATCAGTCAAACTGCAGGAATTAGTTTGTTTGCCAATGTTTTGAATCTAGAATTAAATCTAGAATTATAGGACAAAAACTACATTGATCCTTTAAACAGTTGCAACAATAAAAATACTTTGATCTCTGTGTTCATCTGTGTGTGTGTGTGTTCTGAAGGATCATTATCAATGATCAGACATTATTTGTGAAAACACAATGAATCAACTGAGACCAAAGAAATTTTTCAACTTGAGCAAGAAAACTTGATCAGTTAAAAACAAATATTAGTTAAGAGGATCTTCTGTTGACAGATGTGACCATTTAACAAAAATGATAAAAATAATTTTACAGTTTCTTTAAGAAACAGAAGTCTTTTGTGATGGCAGACTATATTTAGTTTACGAAAAAAATGTATATAAACAAAAGGAAATGTACAACTTTATATGTTAATTATAACATAATAAGCTGTGTATAGGCATACATTTTGTTCTACTGTTAATTAAAAATCAACAATAGTAACAGAGAGTCAGTGTCAGTGTCATGTCATATTCATCTGAGCACAGAAGTAAAAATGGTGTCCGACCTCAGACAGTTCAGTCGACAGAGTGGACTCTGCAGAAAATCACACAGCAGCTTCACTCCTGAATCCTGCAGCTTGTTGTAGCTCAGCTCCAGCTCTGTCAGATGGGAGGGGTTGGACTTCAGAGCTGAGGCCAGAGAAGCACAGCTGATCTCTGACAAACTGCAGCCCCTCAATCTGAATAAAAAATAAATGATGTAGATGAAAATCTATTTCTAATCCAATCGGATGTGTTCAGGTTTTAAATGTGTAGCTCGACACAACTTTGTCCTAATTTAATGAGCTTTTCCCTGAAATAAGATGACTGACTTTGTCATTGTGTTATTGTGGATCATAATGTGAGCCGTCTACAGACATCATCCAGAACAACATTCATACACCTGTTCATGTCAACACAGTAATAATAACAATAACAAGATGCTGATCTCAGTCAAGTCTGGAATTATAGGAGAAAAACTATATTGATCCTTTGAACAGCTGCAATTGGAAATAGAATTTGACCTGTGTTAATCTGAATGTGTGTGTGTGTGTGATCAGACATGTTTGTGAAAACACATTGAAATCAACAGAGACCAAAGAAATATTTATACTTCAAAAAGTAAACTTGATCAGTTTAAAACAAACATTAGTTCAGAGGATAGTCTGTGTACAGGTGTGATCATTTACCAAAAATTATAAACATAGATTTACATTTTATACAGTTTATTTAAGAAACAAAAGTCTTTTGTGACTGCAGACTAAATTTTAAGAAAATTTCAAATATAAACAAAGGGACATTTAGAACATTATATAAGTTGAACTTAAATTATGTTAAATTTTTTATTAAACATCTACAATAATCAGTGAACTGACCTCAGAGTCTCCAGTCTACAGTGTGGACTCTGCAGAAAATCACACAGCAGCTTCACTCCCAAATCCTGCAGCTCGTTGTCACTCAGGTCCAGCTCTCTCACATGGGGGGAATTGGACTTCAGAGCTGAGACCAGAGAGTCACAGCTGATCACCGAGAAACTGCAGTTCCTCAATCTGAACAAAGAATTATTGATAAAACTTCAGAAAACAGTGTTCCTGCTCAAAATCATTCAGGGATCTATCTTGTGTTCTGTGCAAAGCAGTACACAGCGCAATGGAAGTGTCATTGCTAGTTTCAGACCGATGCAGTTGTCATTTTCATGCCTAGTGCCCATGCTGTCTAAACAGCAATTGTACTTGTGCCCACCTGTGTGCCCCTGGGCATGTTGGTCTTAAAATGAGGTGTGGTCAGGCGCACTGATGGCGGATTTCTATCTTGACACAGCATAAAGTGACAGCGCCAAAGACCAACAAAAAGCTGGTCTAAAGTCACAGGTGCAGTCTGTTTCCTGCCATTTAAAGAGTGCATTATTAAGCCGATCCCCGGCGTAACATGGAGCTTTCTCCTCCATGTTACGCCGGGAATCGGGGATCGACTCTTCTCGACTGGCAGTACGGCGACGAGCGGAGCAAGCTGTTGCTAACGTGAGTTGTTCAAAAACCTTTTTTTAGCAAACTCTGTGTACACAAACAATGTTCTCAATGCTCGTGTTCATGTGTAGAGACCCTGGTGATGCTACGAGCAAAGTTTCACGTTGTGTCGAGTCTTCTTAGTGTCTTAAAAATAGCGATTTTAATGCTACCATAAAGCTGCCCCTGCACACCACTGAAAATGAGTTTGACCTAGAAAAAGGAACTACGGTGAATCTTAAAAGTGGCTTTTCATCATAATTATACTTTTACATGAAGGTTTGACTCAAACATATTCACAAAAAAAGCCTAGGTTGCATCTTGGCGAGAGTTTCACTTTAAGAGTGAATTACCCAGTATAGATTTTTTAGCTTATTTATTTGACGTGGACAGTCCCCTTTAATAAACTTTACAGTCAAAGGAGCAGCTTTAGCCTTTACGGCTAATTTCCAGCCGTAGTCCCTGGTCGGTTATCAGAATAAGCAATCTAGGATACATTACATAAAATAATTTCAATGTGAGTAGCTTACATTACAAGGAGAATGCAAGGGATAAAAAGAATGAATGTGAAGGATAAAAATAAAAATGGGGACATACAAGGCATGGAGCGGCAACAAGTAATGACTATGTCACATATCACGTGTGACGGGGGTTAATGTTTGCAGTTGTAGTTATCCGATAGCCATGTTTTGAGGTGTTTAGTGAAGGTGGAGTATGTATTTATGTCTTTGATAGTGGCGGACAGTGAATTCGAGTTTTGTATTGCTCTAACTGAGAATGATAATTGACAAAATGTGCTTTTCCTGAATGGAGTTATAAGGTCACCTCGTGTGGTGCTTCTAGTGTTATGACTGCTGTTACGTTAGATTATAAATGAGTTGGGGGTGGGGGGTGGGGTGGGGGGGGAGCGATGCTATGCGGGATTTTGAAGACCAGGCAGATGTTTTTACATTTGATTATATCTTCCCAGCTCAGCAGTTTGTTTTATTAAAATGATGCGGTGATGTGAACTGTTAGGCTTTTGATCCAATACTTTGATGTTTTTTTTGTAGAGGGTTGCTAATGGTTGTAATGACAAGCTGTTAGTTTGTCCCCAGCTTGTCAAACAGTATGTGAGATGTGACGTGATCATGGCATCCATAAACAATTTTGCAGCATTAAAAGTTAGTGCATTTCTGATATATTTAAAATTGGCCAAGTTAAACTTGACCATATTGCACACTTTTTTAATGTGTGCTTTAAAAGAGAGATTGGAGTCAATGGTAATGCCTAGATATATATGATTGTATGAAGGTTTTCAATGTGTAGCTCATCATTGCTCTGCCACAATCAATAGACTAAACCACAGAAGAAGAAAATGGACTTTAGCATTAAGATTCTCAGTGTGGATCAGTATGATATCAGCCTTATGTCTGCAGGTTAGTGTCAACACAACTTTCACATCATATTAGTCCGAGCACAGAAATTAAAAATGGTGTCTGACCTCAGAGTCTCCAGTCTACAGTGTGGACTCTGCAGAAAATCACACAGCAGCTTCACTCCCGAATCCTGCAAGCAGTTGTCACTCAGCTCCAGCTCTGTCAGATGGGAGGGGTTGGACTTCAAAGCTGAGGCCAAAGAAGCACAGCCGATCTTTTTCAAACTGCAGCCCCTCAATCTGAATAAAGAATAAATTATTTCAATAAAAATTATTTTATAATCCAATCAGATGTGTTCAGGTTTTAAATGTGCAGCTCAACATTGATATGTTCTAATCAATGAGCAGTTTTCTAAAATGAGTCACATTATGTTCAATTGTTAATTAAACATCTGCAAAAGTAACAGAGAGGCTGTTCACATTTGGTATTACCATCCGTCCTGAATGTTCTGATCACAGGTGGACAGCTTTAAGCCTGTCAATTCACACCTGGCCTTAAGTGTGTCTCGATATGTGTCTTGAGTGACCGCTTTCAAAATAACAAGTTGGACCAAATAGTTAATATGTTATAGACAGCGTTTCACAAAGTTTATAAGGCCTCTCCTTACGCAAGAAGTCTCGAAATTGAGCGTTTTTTAAGGGAGTCTGGGGACATCATCCACAGAAGACAAAGAGGTATTATTTATAGGTACTTTCTTTATGGTGTTTTGTGGAGGATATCACTAAGTAGGCGATCCTTCAGTGTGGTCCAGGACACGTGCATACACACTGCTAAAAGAATGTGGTCACATGCAGTATGTACACACCTGTACTTTGAGCTGTCCACTTTTGATTGGATCACTCAGGACTCATATTGATACGAGGTCTAAACAACCCCAGAGTGAGTCAGTGAACTGACCTAAGAGCAAGTGCACAGTGTGTTTTCTATGATTTATTCTAGTGGTAAAATTAAAGGTACAGCATGTCAAAATTAGTTTGGCCCCTGGCAACAATCTGGGTTTCTCATGTGGCCCCCTATGAAAAAAAACTGCCCACCCCTCGTTTAAGATGTTCAGATTGAATTAACGAGTGTAGTTTTTTCTTGTTGTATGAAAGTTTTAAATGTGCAGCTCATCATTGCTCTGCTGCAGTCAATGGACTGAACAACAGAAGAAGAAAACAGACTTTAGCAACTTTCACATCATATTAATCGGAGCACAGAAGTGAAAAATGATGTCTGACCCCAGAGTCTGCAGTCTACAGTGTGGACTCTGCAAAAAATCACACAGCAGCTTCACTCCAGAATCCTGCAGCTTGTTTCCACACAGGTCCAGCTCTCTCATGTGGGAGGTGTTGGACTTCAGGGTTGAGACCAGAGAAGCACAGCTGATCTCTGACAAACTGCAGTCCTTCAATCTGAATAAAGAATATAGCCAAACACAAATAAAAAGCCACAGAAACTGATTCAAGATCACAAAGTTTCCAAAGATGAAAAATATGTCAGGATGTGTTTTGGAGAAATGTGAAAAAAAGGAACAGTGGAGTCATGAAATCAAAGCATCTTCAGTTTAAACTATTCATTCAGTATCAGCATCATATAGCTTCATAAACATGTTGAAAAAAGCATACTGAATATATTTGTTAGTCTGATAATTGAAATACAGATTATTTAATTCATTGTAAAAACAAATTGTTATATACAGTATGTTTTAAATGTGCAGCTCAACATTGCTCTGCCACAGTCAATAGACTAAACCACAGGATTAGAAAACAGACTTCAGCATTAAGATACTCAGTGTGGATCAATATAATATCAGCCTTATGTCTGCAGTTTCACGTCAACACAATTTTCACGTCATATTCATCTGAGCACAGAAGTAAAAATGGTGTCCGACCTAAGATAGTTCAGTCTACAGTGTGGACTCTGCAGAAAATCACACAGCAGCTTCACTCCTGAATCCTGCAGCTTGTTGTAGCTCAGCTCCAGCTCTGTCAGATGGGAGGGGTTGGACTTCAGAGCTGAGGCCAGAGAAGCACAGCTGCTCTCTGACAAACTGCAGCCCCTCAATCTGAATAAAGAATAAATGTCGAAGATGAAAATCTATTTACAATCCAATCAGATGTGTTCAGGTTTTAAATGTGTAGCTCGACACAACTTTGTCCTAATTTAATGAGCTTTCCCCCGAAATGCCTGTGGAAAATTTCCCTGAAATAAGATGACTGACTTTGTCATTGTGTTATTGTGGATCATAATGTGAGCCGTCTACAGACATCATCCAGAACAACATTCATACACCTGTTCATGTCAACACAGTAATAATAACAATAACAAGATGCTGATCTCACGGAGAAAAACTATATTGATCCTTTGAACAGCTGCAATTGGAAATAGACTTTGACCTGTGTTTATCTGAATGTGTGTGTGTGTGTGTGTGTGTGTGTGTGTGTGTGTGTGTGATCAGACATCATTGTGAAAACACATTGAAATCAACAGAGACCAAAGAAATATTTATACTTCAAAAAGTAAACTTGATCAGTTGATACATTTTATACAGTTTCTTAAAGAAACAAAAGTCTTTTATGACTGCAGACTAAATTTTAAGAAAATGTCAAATATAAACAAAGGGACATTTAGAACATTATATAAGTTATGTTTGAGCATAAATTATGTTTAATTGTTGGTTAAACATCTACAATAATCAGTGAACTGACCTCAGAGTCTTCAGTCTACAGTGTCGACTCTGCAGAAACTCACACAGCAGCTTCACTCCCAAATCCTGCAGCTCGTTGTCACTCAGGTCCAGCTTTCTCAGATGGGGGGGGTTGGAATTTAGAGAGGAGGCCAGAGAAGCACAGCTGATCTCTGACAAACTGCAGCCACTCAATCTGAATAAGGAAAAAATGCTGTTAATAAAAATCAATTTATAATCCAATCAGATGTATTCAGGTTTAAAATGTGTAGCTCAAACATGGTCAGAAGGATCAATACCAATGACAACTGCAAAAAACCAACAGAAAAATCTCCATCTCAACGGCTTTGTTGGTAGTAAGTGCTAACCGCAGCTAAATGTAAGAAAACTATGATAAGAAAACTATCTTGATACTGTAATCCCTTTGTCAAATCGACCCTCCATCTTCTGCACTTCAGGCCGTGCTGTTCTGTCCCCGTCCTGCCATGTTAACTGGGAGCTGACAGTCCGGGACAGTCTGTGTCAGCAACTCTGCCATGAGGGGATGGGTTGGGGCATAACGTACATTCAGCGTTATTGGCTGCTGCCTGTTTTTACAGGAAACAGCTAACTATGCCAAAGCAAGCACTCAATTAGCTGTTTCATGGGGATTTTAATAGTAAATCCTTATCAGTTTAAAACAAATATTAGTTCAGAGGATCTTCTGTTAACACATGACAATTTATCAAAAATGATAATCATTAATTTACATTTTCTACCTTTTTGTTTACAAAACAGTAGTCTTGTGACGGAAATGTACAACATATATGTTAGTTTGTATGCTTAATTGTTAAACACCTATAATAGTAACAGAGAGTCAGTGAACTCACCCCAGAGTCTTCAGTCTACAGTGTGGACTATTCACAAGATCACACAGCAGCTTCACTCCTGAAACCTGCAGCTTGTTGTCACTCAGCTCCAGCTCTCTCAGATGGGAGGGGTTGGATATCAGAGCTGAGACCAGAGAAGCACAACTGATCTCTGACAAACTGCAGCCCCTCAATCTGAATAAAGAATGAAAGATGCAAATAAAAATCAATTTATAATCCAATCAGATGTGTTCAGGTTTAAAATGTGTAGCTCAAACATGGTCAGAAGGATAAATACCAATGACAACTGCAAAAAACCAACAGAAAAATCTCCATCTCAACAGCTTTGTTGGTAGTAAGTGCTAACCGCAGCTAAATGTAAGAAAACTATGATAAGAAAACTATCTTGATACTGTAATCCCTTTTTTCAAATCGACCCTCCATCTTCTGCACTTCAGGCTGTGCTGTTCTGTCCCCGTCCTGCCATGTTAACTGGGAGCTGACAGTCCGGGACAGTCTGTGTCAGCAACTCTGCCATGAGGGGATGGGTTGGGGCATAACGTACATTCAGCGTTATTGGCTGCTGCCTGTTTTTACAGGAAACAGCTAACTATGCCAAAGCAAGCACTCAATTAGCTGTTTCATGGGGATTTTAATAGTAAATCCTTATCAGTTTAAAACAAATATTAGTTCAGAGGATCTTCTGTTAACACATGACAATTTATCAAAAATGATAATCATTAATTTACATTTTCTACCTTTTTGTTTACAAAACAGTAGTCTTGTGACGGAAATGTACAACATATATGTTAGTTTGTATGCTTAATTGTTAAACATCTATAATAGTAACAGAGAGTCAGTGAACTCACCTCAGAGTCTTCAGTCTACAGTGTGGACTATTCACAAGATCACACAGCAGCTTCACTCCTGAAACCTGCAGCTTGTTGTCACTCAGCTCCAGCTCTCTCAGATGGGAGGGGTTGGATATCAGAGCTGAGACCAGAGAAGCACAACTGATCTCTGACAAACTGCAGCCCCTCAATCTGAATAAAGAATGAAAGATGCAAATAAAAATCACTTTATAATCCAACCGATGTGTTCAGGTTTGAAATGTGTAGCTAACATTACTATGTCCTAATCAATTATCTTTTCTCTGAAATGAGTCAAGTGACGTCACATAAAAAAATGAAACTTTCATACAGCAAGCATGCACGCACACACCCACACACACACTATATATATATTTTGTATCTTTTTCTTTACACTGTAAACAATACTGCACTGTATTTAACTATTCTCTGCTCATTTATTCTTAAATCCAGAAACTCCATTTAAATATTAATGTTCCCCATTTTTGATACATTATGAAATGTATTCAACTTTTCAGTCCCATTCATAGTAATTGACTCTTTCCCACTGTGACTCCTTCAGCAACTTCTGAACTACAAATTCAAGTCAACAATGCAGGTTAGCTCCCAGCTTATAAGATGCAACTACAAATAAATCAAAGCCAGCAGTTCAGTTTGATGACTTCCTTATTGTGAATTCATTGACCTGTGTGAGGCTGCTGTTCATTACTCCAAACTCTGGTTTAATGCACACCACCCCACCGCAGCTGTTCCTCTAGCTCTTTATTATGTTTTTTTTTTTATTTCCATGACCAGAAGATATAGCTAGTTGCACCTCACTGAAGTTGTTGACACAGCTTTGATACGAAGGGGAAGCGGTGTAATTTAGGGGGCCTCAGACTGGAGTATGTATGTGTGTATGTGTGTTAGAGAGACAGAGAGCGTGTGTATGCGTAAGTTTGGGGATTTTCAAGTCACTCAAACGAAAGATACAATTATTTAAAAAAAGATGAGGACCCCGATGTGACAAGGCTTCTCTGCAACTGGAGCAGCACTTCATGATGCAAGGGTAAGGCGTTATTAAATGACCATCTCATTTAACAACGCTCAGTTCAGCCTTCGTGGTCTGGGAAGGCCACACCATCATAGCCCGCGTCCTTCGAAGAATGCATTCCAAATTGAGACACAACTAAAGATGCACCCTAACTAACTAGCTTGATTAAAGGAAAAAAAAACTGACCTCAGAGTCTCCAGTCTACAGTTTGGACTCTCCAGACCAGTCGACAACTTCACTCCTGAATCCTGCAGCTTGTTTTCACTCAGGTCCAGCTCTCTCAGATGAGAGGGGTTGGACTTCAGAGCTGAGGCCACAACTTCACAATGAGTCTCTGAGAGTCGACAGCCAGAGACTCTGTCATGACACATTTATTACAAAATGTTATTATTATGAAAGAGGACACTTAATATTTACCCTAATGCATTTGATGACAAAACAGCCTCACATATACTTAATAAATGTATTCAAATTATTTTATGTTCGTGACAGATGACTGCGTGATGTTTAGCTGTTCATTCTTGTTTGAACATCTGAAAAGAACAATTAACAAACGTTTTATTACTATTTTCTACTATTTCAAACTTTAAGCTATTAAAGCTAAACATCAGGTATTACCTGTGTCATTATATAAGACACCTTACACAACGTAAGTAGGTAATAATACCTTTCCTGTATTCCCTGATCATTTTCAAATATTGCTATATGTTGTGATCAAATGCTGCTGTGATTAAGCCTCAACCGCAACCTCTTAAGTCCTTCATGTGTTTTACCAGGTTTGCAAGTTGCCTCCATCACCCAAAAGAAAAAAAACTGTTAAACATAATTGTTAGACAGCTGAGAAAAAAGACAGCAGACAGAATGTTTGCAATAAACAGTGGAACACAATATTAAGAATTAAATGGTATGTATGTTTTAGTCTTTATATTTGAAGAACTAAACAAATAATCACTAATATATAATGTTAATCACATCTTACGAATCACGACTTACAGAGCTTTTCTGCAGTTCCTCACAGCTGGAATCAGTCTCAGTCGTCCCTGATCTGTTGTGTTGTATTTCTTCAGGTCCAACTCATCCAGAACCTCCTCTGACATCTGCAGCATGTAGGCCAGAGCTGAGCAGTCGAACACAGAGAGTTTCTTCTCTGATCTGTTCTCTGACTTCAGGAACTTCTGAATCTCCTGAAGGACTGAGTGGTCGTTCATCTCCGTCAGACAGTGGAAGATGTTGATGCTTCTGTCAGGAGAGATCTCATCACTGTTCATCTCCTTCAGGTTGTTGATGGCTCTCTGGATGATTTCTGGACTGCTATCAGCCCGACCCAGCAGGCCTGCTAAGAGTCTCTGGTTGGACTTCAGACAGAGGCCATGAAGGAAGCGAACAAACAGGTCCAGGTGGCCATTTTTACTCTTCAGGGATTTCTCCATGGCTCTGTTGAGAAAGACATCCAGTTGTGGACAATGGGTGTCATGATTTCCAAAAAGCTTCTTGTGAACAGACTCTGAGTTTGAGTCTGTGTGTTTGTAGTCTTTCTCCAGGAAGTCCTTCAGTACCTTTATGTTCCTGTTGGTGTGACAGTGGAACATGTAGACTGCAGCCAGAAACTCCTGAACGCTCAGATGAACAAAGCTGTAGACTGTTTTCTGGAAGATCGCACTCTCTCTTCTGAAGATCTCTGTACAAACTCCTGAGTACACCGAGGCCTCTGTGACATTAAGACCACACCGCTCCAGGTCTTCTTGGTAGAACATGATGTTTCCTGTCTCCAGATGTTCAAACGCCAGCCTCCCCAGCTTCAGAAGAACTTCCCTGTCAGCCTCCGTCAGCTCCTGTGGACTCGTCTCACGTCCCTCATCGTACTTCTGCTTCTTCCTCTTTGTCTGGACCAGCAGGAAGTGTGAGTACATGTCAGTCAGGGTCTTGGGCAGCTCTCCTCTCTGGTCTGTAGTCAACATGTGGTCCAGAACTGTAGCAGTGATCCAGCAGAAGACTGGGATCAGACACATGATGTGGAGGCTCCTGGAGGTCTTGATGTGTGAGATGATCCTGCTGGACAGATCTTCATCACTGAACCTCCTCCTGAAGTACTCCTCCTTCTGGTCGTCAGTGAAGCCTCGTACTTCTGTTACCCTGTCAACACGTGAAGGAGGGATCCGATTGGCTGCTGCAGGTCGGGAAGTTATCCAGACGAGAGCTGAAGGAAGCAGCTTCCCCTCGATGAGGTTTGTCAGCAGCACACTGACTGATGACTTCTGTGTGACATCAGACACGACCTCATGGTTCTTGAAATCCAGTGAAAGTCTGCTTTCATCCAGGCCGTCAAAGATGAACAGAAGTTTACAGACAGCGAGCTTCTCTGCTGTCACCTTCTGTAATGTTGGATGGAAAACATGGAGCAGCCTGAGAAGACTGCACTGTTCATCTCTGATCAGGTTCAGCTCCCTGAACGAGAGCAGAACCACCAGACTGACATCTTGGTTTTTGGAGCCCTCTGCCCAGTCCAGAGTGAACTTCTGCACCGAGAAGGTTTTTCCAACTCCAGCGACGCCATTCGTCAGAACCACTCTGATGCGTCTCTGGTCAGGTGAGGCTTTAAAGATGTCGCTGCACTTGATTGGAGTATCATGGAGGGTCTCCATCTTGGAAGCTGTCTCAAGCTGCCTCACCTCATGTTGGGTATTAACCTCTTCACTCTGTCCCTCTGTGATGTAGAGCTCAGTGTAGATCCTGTTGAGGAGGGTTCCACTTCCTGTTTCATCACTTCCTGTTTTATCACCTCCTTCAGTCACACATTCACATCTCCTCCTCAAACTGATCTTATGTTTATCTAAAACCTTCTGCAGACCTCTATCAGCTGGAAGAGAGGAAACAATGTGAGTGATTTTTATCATAATCAATATAAAGCATATGAAGACATAAAGGTTATACAGTCCACCTGACCATTAGAAGTCATGTGTTTTTGTAGCCATCACAACTTGTGCTGAAGACTGTAGCTGACAAGCTGAGGGCAGACAGTGATAGCAGGAAAACTAATTTGGGCTGGTGTTTAAAGTCTGTGTCTCAGGCTGCTGTCTGTCTGTGACAGAACAATGGCATTACTGCTTTACACTGAGTTTAATAGTTTTCCAACTCCATCTATGCAGACAGAGAATAAACAGCATTCTGATTGGTCAATGCAAAGACAAGGAGCATTATCATAAGACCGAAATGTATTAAAAATAATGCATTTCTTTTGGGTTCTTAAAGGAGAACACAGCAAGTGATACAGAGCAGATATGTGTGCTGGAGCAGATCAACTTAAATGGTCATGCTGTGTGACTCAACAAATGCATTAAAACAACAAGTCGTGTTTTCAGACATGATGACATCAGCAGACAGGTGTACAGTCTTACTTTGTACAGGTCGTCTCTGACTGTCGGTCTGCCATCTTAATCTGCATCTTTCTCCACAATGGGGACAGGAAGAGTATATTGGACCAGACTGGTCCCAGTATGAGGTGATGCACTGTCTGCAGAACCAGTGTCCACAGCTGGTAGAGACTGGATCCTTCAGGACGTCCTGACACCAAACACAGCAGGACGGCTCCTTCTTCACTGAGACATGACTTCTCTTCCTCTCTCTGTGAACACATTTCTTATAAGTAAAATAATTTGTTGGTTGTTGTTGAATATCAGTATTTGGCTGACACTGTCTAATGGTCTGCTGGTCAAAGAACAGTAAAAGTGTTGTTATTGTCCTCTTTGAATTCTGCGTTCAGACTGTATTGATAATGATTTTTTCAACTCTCCTGCTTTCATAAACACTAATGAACTGTATTTTTCTGGTCTGTTGTATTTTTTTATTGATACAAACTCAACACTTTCTGAAGCTACATCACAGTAAAAGTCTATTAGCTGGTAAACACACTGGGTCATCCAGTCGTATATGGTCCATGTTAAAATGTAACTACAATATCGCTTAAAATGAACACTCAACACATGTTTTTGTAAGAAAATATTCAGGCGCCTGGCAAAAATTCCCATTTTGTGACCTCAAAATATCGGTGCTTGAAAGTAACAGGAACATAAACTCATTTACTCATGGTTCTTTATTCCCTTATTTACACTAACTTTGTGAATATAAAATTGTCAAAAACAAGTGCTGAGGTGGAAAAGCAGCCTATATAAAGAGCCAAATGCACAAAACTACCTAAATATGCATAACTTCCCTGTTTAGGCCTTAAAACTCATTAAAATAATTTATTGCTGGATATGAAATCTCATTGGCTAAATGATGCGTCAATCATCCTATCTCTGGCACAGAGACACAGGAAGTCAGTTACGATTGGGGGTACTGAGCGGTCAGTCTTTATAATGACGTCATTGTAAATGGTGCGCGACATTCGTCTTTTTGTATTAATTTGAATGGCCAGGATAACTTATATCTAATAATTATTAACAATAATCTACAACAATTTAAGAACATTTTGCACTAAAGCAGATGGCAAATTAAAAACCAACACACAATGGTTAAAGTAGCCAAATCAACCACAGTCAACAACAGCAAGGAGAGGAAGAGGGAGACAAAGTACATGAACTTCTTTCTGTCTTTGTGTAAAAACATGGTGTCTGTTTGTTCCAGTGATGGACGGGTTTATGTGCATATAGAGCAGGGAAATAAGATGTGAGTCAATTGATGATTGATTACTGTAAAATATCATTTAAAGATTAAACAAATATAGATACCCCGTGCACAAAAGTTTCTCCCTCCTGGGTTCAGCTGGTGCAGGGAATACCACAGTGGACCAACAACAAATAAGAAGGAGCAGAGTGAATCTGATGACGTGACATGCAAAAGGATAGTTCACTCCTTGTTGATTTTAAGGTAATTGATAATAAAATAGTTTCAATTGCATCCTAGTCTGCACTGGAATATTGAATTTTTTTAAAAAAATGTTTTTTTGTGGTTTTCCCTGCAACAGTCACAACTAGGAGGGAAACACTGCTGTTTTGCAGTAATCAACAGAAAAGTAACCTCAAACTCTTAGACAAATTCAAGGTGAGCAGAGCTTTTCTACAAATATTTTTTTCTTTACATGTTGCATCAATATGATATAAGAAGATCATATTATATACAAGATGCATCTGATCATAACCGCTGATCTGAGGAAGAGTCAAAATATTTGCGGACAAATGTGAGAAAATGAAGTACACATCTGAAGCAGATTCTTTCAGATTTTGAATAGTTGCAAGTCTTTACAGTGATTTCAATGGGAAGTCTATTAAACCATTTAATATATAAATAAATATTTTCTTGAAGTATAAAGTCTGATATAGAGGTTCTCAGGTGTTTATAATACCATCAGTGTTTCGTGGCTATTAAACCCTGACTAAGGTCTGTCAGAGTTTGAAACAGTATCTGCACCAATAGTTCTGCATCATGAATATACATGTCTGAACAAGTGAGTCTTGAGTCTTTTGTGGAAGATGGCGAGTGACTCTGCTATCCTGACATTGGTCGGGAGTTCGTTCCACCACTGAGAGAACAGTGTCAATCATCCAGAGAGCCAGAACAGAGAAGAGTCGTGACTTTGCTGAGCAACCTTTGTTTGCTCTCAGCGATGGCGGTACCAGCCGGCCAACTGATGTTCTGGGGCTTGTTGTCTGACCAGTGTTTGGAGGTAGATGGGTGCAGTTCCGCTGACGGCCTTGAAGGCCAGCACCATGGTCTTGAATCGGATGTGGGCTGCAACAGGGAGCCAGTGGAGGTCACGGAGGAGGGGGGGTCACATGGGAGAATTTGGGTAGATTGAAAACAAGGCGCGCTGCAACGTTCTGGATACGCTGCAAGGGTTTAGTCACAGAGGCTTGGGAGTCGAACCAAGAGAGATGCAGTAGTCCAGGCGGGAGATGACCAGCGCTTGCACCAGGAGTAGCGTCGCGTCCTTTGTGAGGAAACACTGGATCCTGTGGATGTTGAAGAGGGTAAATCTGCAGGATCGGGCCACAGCAGTGTTGAGGGGGGTGCAGGCTAGTCTGTTGTCGAGGATTACGCCCAGGTTCCTCGCAGTCGATGAAGGCGATACTGTGAAGTCTTCGACAGTGATTGACAGGTCCATGCGAGAGCGGTCTTTCCTCGAGATGAAGAGGAGTTCAGTTTTATGAAGGTTGAGCTTGAGGTGATTCGCAGTTGTCCAAGCAGAGATGTCTGCCAGACATTTTGAGATGCGTGTTGCAACGTGGGTGTCGGAGGATGGGGGACAAGAGAGGAACAGGTAGAAGGCAGATTTGGCTGCTGATACAGTTGTGGCGAAGTCAGGTGGTGGTAGTGAGCAAGGTCATCAGCATGACGTGATTTTTTTCCATTTTCTCTCTGCTGTTCGAAGCACCGACCTGTTAGTTCGCGGGTGTGTGTGTGTGTGTGTGTGTGTGTGTGTGTGTGTGATCGTGCTGGTCGGGAGGTGAGGGGACAGAGAGTGTTTAAAGAGGAGGAGAGGGAGGATAACAGAGCGGAGGAGGCTTCCTCGGTGGACAGTAGAGAGAATTGTTCTGTGGATGGTAGCGAGGAGAGAACAGTTGAGGAGAGAGTGGAGGGAGAGAGGGATTTCAGGTTGCAGCGGGTGGTGACCGTGCGAGGTGTAGGGGCGAGGGAGGTGTTGGACTTCAAGGGGAGAGAGAAAGCGACACAGTGGTGGTCGGACACAGTAAGTGCTGAGGTACTACAGGACCTTGTGAAGACAAGGTCAAGTTGGTTCCCGGCCCGGTGGGTGGGTGGAGAGGGGGAGAGTGTGAGGTCAAATGTGGAGAAGAAGCTGATGAATTCAGCTGAGCGCAGCTTCTCTGGGGGGATGTTGAAGTCACTCAGGACGACAAGTGGTGTGCCATTATCTGGGGAGCAGCTTAGGAGGGCGTCCATCTCATCATAGAAGTTGCAGAGAGGACCAGGAGGGCGATAGATCACCACAATGGTCATCTTGAAAGGAAGGGTGACAGAGACAGCGTGAAATTCAAATGCAGATCTGGGTTGGTGGTCCAGGGGAAGGACCTGGAAGGACCACATGGGTGTGATGAGGAGTCCAGTTCCTCCTCCTCAGCCGGTTGTCTCGGGAAGTGTGAGAATGAGTAGGCAGTTGAGAGGGCAGCTGGAGTGGCAATGTTTTCTGGGGTGATCCAGGTCTCAGTAAGGGCCAGAGAGTGCAGGGAGGCATAGGCTGATATGGTGTCCGCCTTCTTGACTGCAGACTGGCAGTTCCATAGCCCCCCTAGTACTTTAAGTTCAGTACCGGTGGAGAATGTTGGGTAACAGAGATTGGCTGGGTTACAGCCTCAAGCAATGGGCCTCCGGTGAAATCTTCTCCGGTTTGATGTCCTGACTGGGATTGGGTAGGACTCATGGCTGCGATGGGTGGTGGACAGTGAGTTACTTGGACTCCCGCAGAGTGTGCTAGATTTACCTCATGCAGGGTTAGCTCCTCCCTGCAATCAAGCTTATTCACCACAGCTGAGTTGGCCAAAACTGGATAATGACCAATCAGAATCAACCGTTTCAAAAGAATATAAATATTTCATTAGAATATTTCGTCTTCACCCTCACTGCACCATCTTCTTCATCATGTCAGTTTGCAGTAATAACAGTGTCTTACTTTGTGTCCGAAGGTCCAGGGTCATTACTGAATTGTAGAGGATCTTGTTTGGACCAGTCACTCTTCATAGACACACAGCTGGATATTGTAGACTCCGCTCTCTGTCTGTTGGACTGAACTCTGCAAACACCAACATGTTTTTATTCATACCACATGAATCTTTGATAAATTCTCTGATGAAAGTCATTTAAGAAGCTCTAAATACACAAACTACTGCTACTAACACAAAAAATATAATCCCAAGCTTTGAACAGTAGATACATTAAGTTGTCATCAATAACCGGAACCTGAAAACACACTTCGTAACGTTGAGATCTGTGACTTGTTTAGCTGGTTTCCATCCAGTTTCCACTTGTGAACCAAATTCAGTCTCTGCTGACTGCTGGATGGATGCTGCTTTATTGTGTTTTGATTGACCATGATTGCATCGAGGAAAGCAATAAAGACATTGTTTATGTTTTTGCTCAAAATCACATCACATAGCCTAATCACCATCAGTAAATACTGGGCCCTGTCCGGCAGAGAAATAGTAGGGACGACTGACCGGGTCACTCTAGCCCTTTTCACACAGAGACTATGCATTATCTCCGCAGTCTATTTGTTTGTTAACACAGAACCAAGCAGATCCGGTGTAAAGCTGCACCGGTGTGTCAATTCATGCCGGACATGTGGGACATTTCTCTTTATTTTGTTGAGGGAAGGATCTGTTTAGTTATGAGACTGTGAACACCATCAGACCAACACGCCCTCGCTCCGCGCCTCCAGCTTATCCGTTCACACTGGTTTGGTTCACCAATACTGCACCTCTGATATTACCTCTGACACTACCTCTGACACTACCTCTGACTGTCTGACTCTACCTCTGACACTATCTCTGATACTACCTCTGATACTACCTCTGATACTACCTCTGATACTACCTTTGATACTACCTTTGATACTACCTCTGACACTACCTGTGATACTACCTCTGATACTGCCTCTGATACTACCTCTGACACTACCTCTGATACTACCTCTGACTCTACCTCTGACACTACCTCTGACACTACCTCTGACTCTACCTCTGATACTACCTCTGACACTACCTCTGACTGTCTGACTCTACCTCTGACACTATCTCTGACACTACCTTTGATACTGCCTCTGACTCTACCTCTGACACTACCTCTGATACTACCTCTGATACTACCTCTGATACTACCTCTGACACTACCTCTGACACTACCTCTGACTCTACCTCTGATACTACCTCTGATACTACCTCTGACTCTACCTCTGACTACCTCTGATACTACCTCTGACACTACCTCTGATATTACCTCTGACACTACCTCTGACTGTCTGACACTACCTCTGACTCTACCTCTGACTACCTCTGATACTACCTCTGACACTACCTCTGATACTACCTCTGATACTACGTCTGACACTACCTCTGATACTACCTCTGACTCTACCTCTGACTACCTCTGATACTACCTCTGACTCTGCCTCTGACTACCTCTGATACTACCTCTGACACTACCTCTGATACTACCTCTGACACTACCTCTGACACTACCTCTGACTCTACCTCTGACTCTACCTCTGACTACCTCTGATACTACCTCTGACACTACCTCTGATACTACCTCTGATACTACGTCTGACACTACCTCTGATACTACCTCTGACTCTACCTCTGACTACCTCTGATACTACCTCTGACTCTGCCTCTGACTACCTCTGATACTACCTCTGACACTACCTCTGACACTACCTCTGACACTACCTCTGACACTACCTCTGACTCTACCTCTGATATTACCTCTGACTCTACCTCTGACTGTCTGACACTACCTCTGACACTACCTCTGACACTACCTCTGATACTACCTCTGACTCTACCTCTGACTCTACCTCTGACTGTACCTCTGACTACCTCTGACTACCTCTGATACTACCTCTGACTCTACCTCTGACTACCTCTGATACTACCTCTGACTGTCTGACACTACCTCTGACACTACCTCTGATACTACCTCTGACTCTACCTCTGATACTACCTCTGACTCTGCCTCTGACTACCTCTGACACTACCTCTGACTGTCTGACACTACCTCTGACTCTACCTCTGACACTACCTCTGACTGTCTGACACTACCTCTGACTCTACCTCTGACACTACCTCTGACTACCTCTGATACTACCTCTGATACTACCTCTGACTCTACCTCTGACTCTACCTCTGACTCTACCTCTGACTCTACCTCTGACTACCTCTGACTACCTCTGATACTACCTCTGACTGTCTGACACTACCTCTGACTCTACCTCTGACACTACCTCTGACTGTCTGACACTACCTCTGACTCTACCTCTGACTACCTCTGACTACCTCTGATACTACCTCTGATACTACCTCTGACTCTGCCTCTGACTACCTCTGACACTACCTCTGACTGTCTGACACTACCTCTGACTACCTCTGATACTACCTCTGACACTACCTCTGATACTACCTCTGACTGTCTGACACTACCTCTGATACTACCTCTGACTGTCTGACACTACCTCTGACACTACCTCTGACTGTCTGACACTACCTCTGACTCTACCTCTGACTCTACCTCTGATACTACCTCTGACACTACCTCTGACTCTACCTCTGACTCTACCTCTGACACTACCTCTGACTCTACCTCTGACTGTACCTCTGATACTACCTCTGACTGTCTGACACTACCTCTGACACTACCTCTGATACTACCTCTGATACTACCTCTGACACTACCTCTGACACTACCTCTGACTCTACCTCTGATACTACCTCTGATACTACCTCTGACTCTACCTCTGACTACCTCTGATACTACCTCTGACACTACCTCTGATATTACCTCTGACACTACCTCTGACTGTCTGACACTACCTCTGACTCTACCTCTGACTACCTCTGATACTACCTCTGACACTACCTCTGATACTACCTCTGATACTACGTCTGACACTACCTCTGATACTACCTCTGACTCTACCTCTGACTACCTCTGATACTACCTCTGACTCTGCCTCTGACTACCTCTGATACTACCTCTGACACTACCTCTGATACTACCTCTGACACTACCTCTGACACTACCTCTGACTCTACCTCTGACTCTACCTCTGACTACCTCTGATACTACCTCTGACACTACCTCTGATACTACCTCTGATACTACGTCTGACACTACCTCTGATACTACCTCTGACTCTACCTCTGACTACCTCTGATACTACCTCTGACTCTGCCTCTGACTACCTCTGATACTACCTCTGACACTACCTCTGACACTACCTCTGACTCTACCTCTGATATTACCTCTGACTCTACCTCTGACTGTCTGACACTACCTCTGACACTACCTCTGACACTACCTCTGATACTACCTCTGACTCTACCTCTGACTCTACCTCTGACTGTACCTCTGACTACCTCTGACTACCTCTGATACTACCTCTGACTCTACCTCTGACTACCTCTGATACTACCTCTGACTGTCTGACACTACCTCTGACACTACCTCTGACTCTACCTCTGACTCTACCTCTGACTGTCTGACACTACCTCTGACACTACCTCTGATACTACCTCTGACTCTACCTCTGATACTACCTCTGACTCTGCCTCTGACTACCTCTGACACTACCTCTGACACTACCTCTGACTCTACCTCTGATATTACCTCTGACTCTACCTCTGACTGTCTGACACTACCTCTGACACTACCTCTGACACTACCTCTGATACTACCTCTGACTCTACCTCTGACTCTACCTCTGACTGTACCTCTGACTACCTCTGACTACCTCTGATACTACCTCTGACTCTACCTCTGACTACCTCTGATACTACCTCTGACTGTCTGACACTACCTCTGACACTACCTCTGACTCTACCTCTGACTCTACCTCTGACTGTCTGACACTACCTCTGACACTACCTCTGATACTACCTCTGACTCTACCTCTGATACTACCTCTGACTCTGCCTCTGACTACCTCTGACACTACCTCTGACTGTCTGACACTACCTCTGACTCTACCTCTGACACTACCTCTGACTGTCTGACACTACCTCTGACTCTACCTCTGACTACCTCTGACTACCTCTGATACTACCTCTGACTCTGCCTCTGACTACCTCTGACACTACCTCTGACTGTCTGACACTACCTCTGACTCTACCTCTGACTCTACCTCTGACTACCTCTGATACTACCTCTGACACTACCTCTGATACTACCTCTGACTGTCTGACACTACCTCTGATACTACCTCTGACTGTCTGACACTACCTCTGACACTACCTCTGACTGTCTGACACTACCTCTGACTCTACCTCTGACTCTACCTCTGATACTACCTCTGACACTACCTCTGATACTACCTCTGACTCTACCTCTGACTCTACCTCTGACACTACCTCTGACTCTACCTCTGACTGTACCTCTGATACTACCTCTGACTGTCTGACACTACCTCTGACACTACCTCTGACACTACCTCTGATACTACCTCTGACACTACCTCTGACACTACCTCTGACACTACCTCTGACTCTACCTCTGACTACCTCTGATACTACCTCTGACACTACCTCTGATACTACCTCTGATACTACGTCTGACACTACCTCTGATACTACTTCTGATACTACCTCTTATACTACCTCTGACTCTGCCTCTGACTACCTCTGATACTACCTCTGACACTACCTCTGATATTACCTCTGACACTACCTCTGATATTACCTCTGACACTACCTCTGACTCTACCTCTGACTCTACCTCTGACTACCTCTGATACTACCTCTGACTCTACCTCTGATACTACCTCTGACTCTACCTCTGACTCTACCTCTGACTCTACCTCTGATACTACCTCTGACTCTACCTCTGACTCTACCTCTGACTCTACCTCTGACTACCTCTGACACTACCTCTGACTCTACCTCTGATACTACCTCTGACTACCTCTGATACTACCTCTGACTCTACCTCTGACTACCTCTGACTCTACCTCTGACACTACCTCTGATACTACCTCTGACTCTACCTCTGACTACCTCTGACTACCTCTGACACTACCTCTGACTACCTCTGACACTACCTCTGACTCTACCTCTGATACTACCTCTGACTGTCTGACACTACCTCTGACTCTATCTCTGACTCTATCTCTGACTCTACCTCTGACACTACCTCTGACTCTACCTCTGACTCTACCTCTGACTCTACCTCTGATACTACCTCTGATACTACCTCTGACTCTACCTCTGATACTACCTCTGACTCTACCTCTGACTCTACCTCTGACACTACCTCTGATACTACCTCTGACACTACCTCTGACACTACCTCTGACTCTACCTCTGACTGTCTGACTCTACCTCTGACTCTACCTCTGACTGTCTGACTCTACCTCTACCTCTGACTCTACCTCTGATACTACCTCTGACTCTACCTCTGACTCTACCTCTGACACTACCTCTGATACTACCTCTGACACTACCTCTGACTCTACCTCTGACTGTCTGACTCTACCTCTGATACTACCTCTGATACTACGTCTGACTCTACCTCTGACTCTACCTCTGACACTACCTCTGATACTACCTCTGACACTACCTCTGATACTACCTCTGACTCTACCTCTGACTGTCTGACTCTACCTTTGACTCTACCTCTGACTACCTCTGATACTACCTCTGACACTACCTCTGATACTACCTCTGACTCTACCTCTGACTGTCTGACTCTACCTCTGACTCTGCCTCTGATACTACCTCTGACTCTACCTCTGACTGTCTGACTCTACCTCTACCTCTGATACTACCTCTGACTCTACCTCTGACTCTACCTCTGACTCTACCTCTGACTACCTCTGACACTACCTCTGACTCTACCTCTGACACTACCTCTGACACTACCTCTGATACTACCTCTGATACTACCTCTGACTCTACCTCTGACACTACGTCTGACTCTACCTCTGACTCTACCTCTGACACTACCTCTGATACTACCTCTGACTCTACCTCTGACTCTACCTCTGACTCTACCTCTGACTCTACCTCTGACTCTACCTCTGACACTACCTCTGACACTACCTCTGACTCTACCTCTGACTCTACCTCTGACTCTACCTCTGACACTACCTCTGACTCTACCTCTGATACTACCTCTGATACTACCTCTGACACTACCTCTGACTCTACCTCTGATACTACCTCTGACTACCTCTGACACTACCTCTGACTCTACCTCTGACACTACCTCTGACACTACCTCTGACACTACCTCTGACTCTACCTCTGATACTACCTCTGACACTACCTCTGACACTACCTCTGACACTACCTCTGACTCTACCTCTGACTCTACCTCTGACTCTACCTCTGACTCTACCTCTGACACTACCTCTGACTCTACCTCTGATACTACCTCTGATACTACCTCTGACACTACCTCTGACTCTACCTCTGATACTACCTCTGACTGTCTGACACTACCTCTGACTCTACCTCTGACACTACCTCTGACACTACCTCTGACTCTACCTCTGATACTACCTCTGATACTACCTCTGACTCTACCTCTGACTCTACCTCTGACTACCTCTGACACGACCTCAAAAGGTGCATCAGAGCTACAGCGAAATTTCCCCACTTTCAGCATCTGAAATTTTAACACAGAGGACGATGCAGAGAATCGGCGCATGATTCCCACTCAGAGGGCAGTGTGATGGGGCTAGTGACTGGCTAAGAGGAGGATTCATTTAAAGATTCTCTTTGTGTGACAAAATTTACTTAGCTAATACATTTTAGTAGAAATTCTAATATACAAACACCAAATCAACAAAACATTAAATTGTCAGAGTCTCAATGAAAATGAGTCAGTTAATTGGGTTATTATCAGTTCTCTTACTTTGTGTCCGAGGGTCCAGGGTCATTACTGAATTGTAGAGGATCTTGTTTGGACCAGTCGCTCTTCATTGACACACAGCTGGATATTGTAGACTCCGCTCTCTGTCTGTTGGACTGAACTCTGCAAACACCAACATGTCTTTATTCATACCACATAAATTCTCTGATGAAACTTAAGAAGCTCTGAATACACAAACTACTGCTTGAGTCAAATGTTAAGAGATTTTAAAGTTTGTGTTTTGTGTTGACCATGATTGCATCGAGGAAAGCAATAAAGACATTGTTTACGTGTTTTGCTCAAAATCACATCACATAGCCTAATCACCATCAGTAAATACTGGGCCCTGTCCGGCAGAGACTCGGTAGGGAAGACTGACCAAACATTTTGCACTACAGCAGACGGCAAGTGAAACACCAACACACTACAGTTAAATTAGCCACATTAACCACAGTCAACAACAGCAAGGAGAGGAAGAGGGAGACAAAGTCCCCAGACTCCCTTAAAAAATGTCTCACTTTAGTGAGTTGTTGAGTTAGGAGAAACTTTATACACTTTGTGAAACTCTGTCTCTGACTAATTCTTTATTATTTGTTCCTTCTTGTAAATTCAGCAAATGTTCATTCTAATATACAAACACCAAATCAACAAAACATTAAATTGTCAGAGTCTCACTGAAAATGAGTCAGTTAATTGGGTTATTATCAGTTCTCTTACTTTGTGTCCGAGGGTCCAGGGTCATTACTGAATTGTAGAGGATCTTGTTTGGACCAGTCGCTCTTCATAGACACACAGCTGGATATTGTAGACTCCGCTCTCTGTCTGTTGGACTGAACTCTGCAAACACCAACATGTTTTTATTCATACCACATGAATCTTTGATAAATTCTCTGATGAAAGTCATTTAAGAGGCTCTAAATACAAAAGCAGCTGCTACTGTTGATAATTAGGAGGTTTGGAAGTTTGTATTTGTCCTTTTAACTTAGTTAACAGCTTTTTAGGTGAATAACAGCTGACATAATACTAAGAGGGGAACATAACAAATGATTTCTATCATGATTTCTTGATGTGTCACAAATTCTAGTTAGCAAATACATTTTAGTAGAAGCAGCAAAAATAGATAATATCAGTTCTCTTACTTTGTGTCTGAGGGTCCAGGTTTATTACGGAAGACTGGAGGTTCATCTCTGGACCAGTCTTTCTTCATAGACAGACAGATGGATCCTGGAGGCTCTGCTCTGTCCTCCTCCTCCTCCACAACACTCATCTTCTAATCTGAAGTCAGTCTGAGAGGAGAAACAGAGACACTGGCTGTGAGCCAATCAGGACTTTGTGTCCACAGATAAATCAAACAGTTCATTCTAACATTTCTCTCCTCGACAGTCCACAGACAGAATCTGACTCTTTGACAGTAACATGGTAAAAATATTGTGTTAACACTCACCCTGCACTGACTTCACTTCTCCTTCTGCTCTGTCCACTCAAAATGGAGTCTGAATTGAACCTGGACCTTGATCACCTTGTAAATGTTGAATTGTTGAAATGTTGCTCCTCCCATCTCCATTTACAGGAAATCAATTTGTGTGTGCACCTGAATGAGTGATAGAGAGAGAGAGAGACACACACACACCATGTGTTTATGAGAATCTCTTGGCTTTAACAGATTTAATTTAAATGGGTTTAATCAAAACATTCGTACTTGATGAAATTAATCTGTACTGCTTAAGTGACAACTAAAGTCTTCAAACTAGATTAAACTGAACTCATTGAGCTCTTTTACAGACTTACAGTGAACACAAACCCAGCTGTATGATACACAAATCTCTGAATGAACTCCAGCCTGGCTACCTCTTCCTGGTACTGCACAGCTAAAATCAGTTGGATGTTGCAGATGGATGATGACTGCCCTCCATAGTCAGCACAGCAGCTTCTTACTGGTCAAATATGACTACAATATAAGTTATAGTTCAGTCAAATTTGACTTAAGGTAAAGTCCTGAAAAATATGTTAGAATATGCAAACGTGTACGCAACACATTGATGTGAATCCACGGCCTTCATGTGACGTTACCATAAATAATGCTGTGTTTATTTACACAATGTAAACAAATATTTGTGAAAAGACTTTAGTTAGTTAACTCAGCATTTTCACTGGGTAACTATTACTATGTGTCAGCAGTGGATTCACACAGGACCCGGTCCAATTATGAAACCTTGACAGAGAAATGCAGGAATTCATGAGATTTTTTGATCTAACCAACCAGCATGAAAACTTAAACGACTAGCAGAGACATCTTTAAAATGTTTATCTGGAATGACACAAATGTTTAACATACCTCGACATGCTTACTCAGTTTGGACTGCAAATTATTGCAGGCAGTGATGAAGATTGTTTACGGTAAACAGAGCGAACATTGAAAAAAATATAATGCTTTCTTCATTTCAAAAATGGCAAACATTGACTTGTGATATGGTGAAGGGTGCTTTGTTAGTTATGAATCATCATCTTTATCTACTGTTGCCATCATCACTGCCACCAAGTTCAAACTGAACTGTTTTCAGTTTGTTACATTTTACAAGCTCTGTTAGCTTTTATTGTCATACATATACAAAATAAACTAAAAAAAAATGTCATGAAAGAAAACATTCTTAGACGAGTTCGTCACTTTGTGTTGAAAAGTGTTGGGTCATAAAGGCGCAGATGAAAAGACAGTTTTTTGGAACAGTCTTCAACTTTAAGTAGATCATACAATGGGAAGAGATAGTCTCTTAATCACACTGATCCAGAACACAACCTGAAATATAAAAAACAAAGGATGAACTTGTAAATACTTGATAAACTCGTCATTAAACAAGCTGCTGGTGGTTCACTCTCTGTGTGGAGCAGACACTCATTACAACTCCACTAATATTTCACCATTTTACACTTTAACCAGAAGAGGAAAGACCAAACAACAGAGTTCAGAATCAAAAATACATTCAATATATTTTATTTTATATTAGTTACCTGTGTATCTTTTATCTGGCTGACATCACATTGTTAACCTGCCTCTTAAAGAAGTGACTCCATTTTAAAATCTGTTTCCATAAATGAACAGACTCATTAACTCCGCCACTTCCACCAAAACCACTAAAAATCATTTAAATCACTGCCTCGTCATTGGTTAGTTTTTCGCAGGCAAATTTAACTACTGAAAATTGTTTTGTTTTTTTTAAACTTTATTGACAATAGTCAGATTCAAACCAGTAACGTCCAGATAGTTATAGATAAAGTACATTTTGAATGTTATTTTTCCTTTTCAGTTGTTGAATCAGCCAGAAAATATGAACAGTTGAATTTAAACGTTTAGATTTTTGTCCATTTCATTTTTTCCAAACAAATTAAAATATTAAATATTCCCATCCACCTCAGAAATCAGAAACATATTAATATTCAATAACAAACCTAATGTATATGAAATATTATTATAAACAACATTAAATAAAAGTGATAAATAAATAAACAGAACCAAGCAGAGGTTTGTGTGTTTGATGAAGGTTTTTATTTTTTATGTAAAAAATTTATAAATATGTAATTTTGATGAACAGAGAAGAGTTCAGGGGTTTAATCAGCACCAGGAGGAGCTGTAAGGTTTTATAATATAAACATTATATTATATATTATATTCTGACTCATTAAGAGCTGACTTTCATTGGACGTTCAGTCCGTCACTCTTCAGAACAGCAGTGAGAGCTGCTGAAGGACTTTGGACTTTTCAAATGAATAAAATTATTATTTATTATATTTACTTTTTTGAAAATTGGATGCTCAGCTCAGTGACTTGAATTTAATGGTCAAACATCACAGAGAATATTTATAATCTTTTGGCCTCAGTTTAATGCTGCATGTGCTCCTGATGATGTCAGCAGCTCAGCTCAGCTGCAGGGCTGCAGGCAGGAAACCAATAAACTGGCTGTAGTTTGATGGAGGAGACACCAGGGGGAGACAGTGACTGCTTCAGCGCTGCAGCTTCTCTGGTTTCCATCCTGAACTGAAAGAAGAAAGCGGCTCAGCCTGCAGGTGATCCTGACCAACACACCTGAAGCACCTCAGTATCTGATCACACGTCAGATTAACAAAGATGTTGATGAAGCTTCTCAGTCATCCAGGTCAGAGTAACTCGAGGAGCTGGACTTGTTTCAGCACCGGGACAGATTGAGAAAGGTAGAAATTTAAAACAGATCAACAGATCGTGTTCTTTAATCCTCCCAGTGTCAGAAACAGTTTTTTTAAGAGATGAGAAACTGCAAGAAAACATCTGTTGAAGAGAAACGAGGAGTCTTCGTCTCTGTAAGTCCCTGCCAGGTATTAGTCAGGCCCGTCACCACAGTGTCAGGTAGTAAACTGCACCTCTAGTCTCTGCCAGGTTCAACATCCAGTCCTCTTCAGATATTAGTTGTAGCCCTCCAACTTTAGTGATTTCCAGTTACTAGTCAGCCCCCACTGGTAGTTTTAACCAGGCTCACCTGTCCAGTTACTTCCAGACATTAGTTGCAGCCCTCCAAACATTTTCTAGAAAGTCAAGTCCTCCTGTTCATTTCCAGGTATTAGTTGGGACCTTGGCTCTCAGTTACCAGGTAATAGTCTGGACCATTCAGTCACTGCAGGTATTAGTCAGATCTCTTGACTCTGTGTCAGGCTTTAGTCTGGGTCTCACTGACTGAACTGACTAAGTGACATATTTTATGGAGTTTCATATTATTTTCACTGCAGAACAACAACAGGAGAGAACGGCTGATCAGCTGTAGTTTGTGTGAACTGAGCAGATTCTTTCCATCAGAGACGAATTCAGTCACACTTAATGTTTTTAATGACTAATGAAGTGTTTTCACTCGTCCGTTGTTGTATTCGCTCTTTGTTCACTGTGTTTTAACGGAGCTGTAGGACTGTTTAAAGCAGCTCTGAGTAGTTTTGTAGAAATTCAAACTGACAGTTTTAATATTTACAATATTAATGAGGTAATAATACAAACTGTCTCCATCAGTGAATAAACCAGCTGCTCTCAGAGGAGAATAAGGTCCCAGAACACTGTCTGAAGCTAGAGAGGTGGCAGGGTCCGCCACATATAAACAAAGTAAAACAGTATAAACTGTGTTGTCCTTTAAGGTCAGTTTGTTTATTCAGTCATGAAAGTTTGTTTGTTTAGTTTGTTTCAGCCAATGAGGATCTTTCTCTGCTCACTAACATTTCTTCACCAATGCTACAGACTGCTCCTTTAAATCCTCCGCCTGTCGTCTCATCAGTCAGTCATCACATGGGCGAGGTGCTGAGTCAGCGGGGTCAGAGGTCACACAGAGGTGAGGAAGCTCCTCTCTGAAGGGTTTGGATGTTTTGAGTTGTTTATTCTGCAGTTCAACCTGTTAGAGCCGTGTGTTACTGAGAGGAAGGTCACGGCCTCCTCATCGCTCATCCTCCTCATCGCTCCAACACACCTGGTGTTTTGTGTCCAGGAGGTGTGTGTGTGTGTGTGTGTGTGTGTGTGTGTGTGTGTGTGTGTCTGTGTCTGTGTCTGTCTGCTGGCAGCACAGGGCTCTCAGTGCATGAAGCAACTTTAAATCTTCACAGGCGAAACAGAAAACTGTAGTGATGTGAGTCAAACACTCAACATCCTGTCAGACAACAAACACAACGTTAATACTTCATACACTGCTGGTTGTTTCCTGCTGTGCCCCCCCCCCCCCCCCCCCCCCAACCTCAGAGAGACTGGCTGCACCAAACTAGGCCACCTGATGAAGATGACGGCAGGATCTGTGGACGCTCTGAGGCAGAGGAGCAACATCACCTCTAAAAGGCTGATCAGCAAAGTGGTGGAGGAAGTCTGTGCTGCCCTGCCTCAGTCCCAGAGAGGGTTTGTCAAGAACCAGGCTTTATGTGACCAGTGGAGTGAAGAGGGTGAGTACAGCTTCCCCTCTCTATCTGCTCCTCCAGCTGTGGGGGAGTGGCAGGAGGGAGGTGGTCAGCTGCTGTCCTTCTCAACTCTTCACCTGGACAAGTGTCAGGATGCAGAGAAGAAGGCGCTGTATCAGAGCTGTGTGAAGGTGCTGAACCTGCACTCCTTGGCAGGGACGAATGAGTCGAGGTGGACTGATTTTTTTGGTCCAGATGTTTCCCCGAAGGGCAGCTGGCGGTCCCCGTACAAGCTGCCTGTTGAGAAGCGGACAGCAGACCTCCAGTGGAGGATTGTACATGGGGCAATAGCTACGAACAGATACAGAGCACACGTGGATCCGGAGCTGGGGCAGGAGTGTATCTTCTGTTCTCAGTGAGACCCTGGAACATTTATTTGTTAACTGTCCTCGGTTGGTGGCTCTATTTGAGCTTTTAAAAAAGTGGTTTCAGGGTTTTGGGGAGTTTTTTTCATTTGGTCTGTTTATATTTGGTCCAAAATACTGTGTTAGGAAAAAAGCTGTGCATACATTAATGAACTTTTTATCTGGTTCTGCAAAGTTGGCCGTCTGGCTGACTCGTAGGAACCGGACTCAGGGCAACGGCAGTGTGCAGCTGGTGCCGGTTCTGGAGGGGCTGCTGAAGGCCCGACTGAGGGTGGAACATGCTCACTATCACATGATGGACAATGTTCAGACTTTCAGTCGCATATGGGCTGTTGGGGGGGTGTTGTGCTCTGTGGGGGAAGAGGAGGAGCTGATTGTTAATTTTTGAGTTTTTGGGGGTTTTTTTTGACCTGAAGTGAGAATGTGAAATGATCTGATTTCTACTTGGAGTTGTTTAATAAAGGGACTTTGAAAACCAAAAACCTCTCTCCTCTCCTCTCCTCTCCTCCTCTCCTCTCCTCTCCTCTCCTCTCCTCTCCTCTCCTCTCCTCTCCTCTCCTCTCCTCCTCTCCTCTCCTCTCCTCCTCTCTCCTCCTCTCCTCTCTTCTCCTCTCCTCCCCTCTCCTCCTCTCTCCTCCTCTCCTCTCCTCTCCTCCCCTCTCCTCCTCTCCTCTCCTCCCCTCTCCTCCTCTCTCCTCTCCTCTCCTCTCCTCTCCTCTCCTCTCCTCTCCTCCTCTCCTCCCCTCCCCTCCCAGGTGTCTGGATGGTGGACCAGTGGCAGGGCAGCCCGCCCTACAGACACCTGGTCTGTCAGAGACACTGCAGCTGTGACAGCTGAAGAAGTCGGTGTGTTTACTGGTGAAACTACAGCTCACAGTCAGCTGGATCAGCAGACAACCACTGAACATACAGTTAGGAGCAGCACGCTAGCTAGCTGAGGCTTATTTGTGGTGAGGTGATACAGTAAGTGCATCCCGGCCCACTCTCCTCTGGTTGTCCACCGGACTGTCAGGGACACAAACATCTGTCTGATTGTTTCTTTGTCAGAAGAAGACGCTGATCAGCTGAACTTTTCTCGCCTTCTCACGTCCAACAACTGAACGGATGTTGTCAGCACAGAGCAGGAAGCTGGAGGCTTTTACATGTGAACATGATGGACAGCAGCCAATCAGAGGCGGAGGGGGGCGGGTCTTACAAGAAAAGCAGTGTGATAATACTAATAAACCCTGAACACTGGATTCAGACCGTGTGTGCGTGCGCGCGCACGCGTGTGTGTGTGATGTACTTGAGTATTTCTGTTCTCTGTTACTTTATATTTCCACTCCACTGCATTTTTTTGATACCTTAGTTATTAGTTACTTTACAGATTACTTCTGCATGAGAGCACATTTTTAAATTAATTTATTTCATTGACAGATTAATGATCAGAGCCTGGCGGAGGTCGCCCCCTGCTGGTTTATGTCACTTTGCTTTCTGACTGATAACATTTAATATCACACACTGTAAGACTTCTGGGTACTTTTCCACCTGTGTGTGTGTGTGTGTGTGTGTGTGTGTGTGTGTGTGTGTGTGTGTGTGTGTGCAGGGGGGACTCCTGTGACGTCAGAGACACAGAGAAGAGGAGGGGGGCTGAGGAGGAGGAGAGAGGGGGGTGACCGTGATGACGTACAGAGGGAGAGAGAGGGAGAGAGCGGCAGGGGGCGGGGCCTGTGTGTGACGTCAGCCGCGGCAGCAGCAGCCTCTCTCCTTTTAAAGCCGGCGGCGGACAGACGGACGGACAGACGCTCGCAGCGCAGCAGGACTTTAAATAGCTCGCAGTGAGTCGCTCGGGACATTTGACGCTCGGCTCTCTTCAGCTTCTCCTCCTCTGATGGAGCTGCAGTCATTCCTGCACAGCCCGCACCGCCCGCACCGCCCGCCCGCCGCCCGCCGCCGGGACTGAAGCCGTGCGCAGCTCGGTGTCCCGCCGCAGAGCCGCCGTGACCGGGTCGTCCTCTCCGTCCTCTCCGTCTCCCCGCAGGCCGCCGTCTCCTCCGTGACTCTCTGTTCCCATGCGATTCTTCAGACTCACATTCAAGTGTTTCGTGGATTGTTTTTGAAGGTCGCGGTCCGACAGGCGGCTCAAATCCCTTTACTTTATTTTCACGGTTTCTTTTTGACTTGATCATTTTCGCTCTCATTTCTGACTGGAGAAAGAAATGTCTCCAGATTATTACTAGATGTTTGGGATTGTGTACATTCATTAATTCGTCCGGATGAAATTGGATTCTTAAATAAAGCAACAGATTCTGGATCTGATCCAGCTCAGTTCTGATAATAATAAAAACATTATTATCATTATCTGACTGAAGGAGGAGAAGAGGAGCGACAGTGAGAAGGAGGAGGCAGCAGAGCTGGACAGGACCGAGCTGCACCTGCTGCTGACTGACTGACTCATCTGCTCCACTGGGCTGAACTGGGTCTGAACCGGTGTCCCAGCAGGAGTGAACACAAGGTGAGGAAGAGACAGATCTCAACAACCCGAGTCTTTAGAAATACTAAGAGTTGTTAAATTAAAGGGAGAAACAAGAGACTGAGGTCAGTTTAACAAGCAGCAACACTCGAGTCTGTAGCAGAACTGAGCCCAGTGCAGACTGGGCCTGACCGACTGGTTACACTGGGCTGGAACTGACAAGGAGTGAGTGACGAAACAAAAAGCTCAGAATTAAAGGAACCTGAGAGAGAAAGTTTGAACTACAGCTGACTGGTTCCTGACTGGTTCCTGACTGGTTCCTGACTGGTTATTGAGGACAGAACCAAGAAAAACAGGACAAAAACTTGCAGGAATTAAAGGTTCTGGTTCCTGACTGGTTCTGACTGGTTCCTGACTGGTTCCTGACTGGTTCTGACTGGTTCCTGACTGGTTCCTGACTGGTTCCTGACTGGTTCTGACTGTGTGATGGAGAAACAGGCTCTCCCAGCCTCGTCCTGCTCTCTGGTTCTCCTGGAGGAGACCAAGAAGGGCCCCCACCTCCTGTCTAACGGCGGCGGCGGCGGTTACCCTCCTGCGGCCGCTAACGGCAGCCTCGTCCCGATGGCGGCGGCGGCGGCCAGTGGTGCTTGTGCCGGACCGGACAAGAAAGCGGGCGTGGTGACGGGGGCGGGGCCAGGATACCAGGAGCGGGAGACATGGACGCGGCAGATGGACTTCATCATGTCCTGCGTGGGCTTCGCTGTCGGACTCGGCAACGTGTGGAGGTTCCCCTACCTGTGCTACAAGAACGGAGGAGGTGAGCACACACACACACACACACACACACACACACACACACACACACACACACACACACACACACACACACACACACTCCAGTGGGAGGTGAGGCCACACCCACTTCTAAGATGAAGCCCCGCCTCCTCTTGTAGTCACCAGCTCAGTGTGTTTCCATAGTGAGCTCAATCAGTTTGTGTTCTCGGGTCAACGTTAAAGTAACGTTAAAGTAACCTTATGTTAACGTACTTTAACGTTGCTTTAACGGGCGCCGATATAAAACAGCAGGCAGGTGAGAACAGGAACAGGTGAGCGTCAGGTGGTGCCTTCTGGGTAACGCAGTTTGATGTGAAGTGTCGGCTCCCGGTGTCTCGGTAGTTTTCCTGTTTTTGTGAATATGTGAGTGTTTGTGAACGCAGCACAGTCGTCCGCACGATACTTGGAAGTGATCACAGAAGCTGGAGGTCCATGTCCCGACCACCAGCCGGTCGATCCCAGAGTCTCGTCCACACTCAGTTATCATCTCTGTACGTCTTTGTCACTTTGAGATGTTGTAGCGTGGTGACTGTGAGCTTCAGGCCGTCGTTACACCCGACTATGAAACATATAAACCCTCTGGTGCGTATCGTCACTACGTCATCTTCTCTCTCTTGAGTTCAGTGAGTTGTACAGAGCTGCAGTCTGTAGTCCTCAAACCTGTAAATCAGTTAGCATGTTAGCATGTTAGCACATCTTGTCCCCTCGTCTCAAACTCGGATGAATGTGTTTTCAGTTAAATGAGTGAAATGAGGTGTGTGTTCCCACAGGCTGATTGTTCTCCAACATAAACTCATCATTAATGTCCACAGTTTAATTATGAAGCTCTTCTGTGTGTTAAAAACGGTTAGCGGCTGCTAACAAGTGTCTGAATGAGACTACAGAGGTGCTGTGATGCATTCAGGTTCCTCTGGAGTCACAGACATCCGGACCTTCACTGAACGATGTGTTCAGGGGCTGTTTGACAGCGGACACATAGTTTGTGAACTTGAACACATCACACACACTGAATGTACAGTGTGTGTGATGATGTGATGTCAGCGTGTTTCTATCAGCTGGTCACAATCAGAACGTGTGTCCTGAGATGAAGCTCGAAGCTGATTTAGCTGTTTGCTGTCGATTAATTTGCCGCTTGTTTTCTGGATGAGCTGTTTGGTCTCCTGACGTCTTCAGATGTTTAGTTTACAAAGACGCTCAGACTCTGGAAGCTGGAGGCACCAAATGTTTGTGCAGTTTCATCTCTGTCGAAACTAAACGTCACCAACGGAGACAAACTGCTGAGAGAGAGAAAAGAAAGAAAAGATAAAGAGATGTTTCCTGTCACCTGAAAAGGTCTCGTTCACACAGTTTCAGCTGGACAGAGAGGAGGAGGAGGAGGAGGAGGAGGAGGAGGAGGAGAAGGTCAGACTTGTGTTAAATCACAGAGAAAAGCTTCAGTTCTCACATTACAGACTCACTGACGTCCTGGTAACTGACTCTGTGTCTGTCTGGAAAGGTCACCTCCTTCCCGCCGACTCTGCTGCTTCACACCTGATTTATCAAACGAGCGCTGGAGCCAAACTCCGTCTTTAAAGGAACATTCCCCTGTTTCAGCAGCTCTGTGGTCAAGTTGTAATGTCACTTCATCTGAGATGTGTTTGTTCAGACGTTCATGTTCCCTTCAGGATCGACTGTCATAACTTTAATGATCCTCTGACTTCTCATGTAGCGCCATCATCAGGTCAACATGTTAGTGTGTTTCCCACTAAATACCTGCAGAACTGATGACATCATCAGCCTCAGCTGGACTCTGTGCTTACTGCTAATAAGCTAATATTATGCAAGTAAATACAAGTAAAGTTCTGTGTTGATCCAGTTTCAGCCAAATCACAGAATAAAGTTATAAAGTTGTTATTGTTCAGACTCACTGTGCTCTTAGTTATTTTTGAATTGTTTTCCAGGAAATAACAGGCTGTAGTTTACCTGTAAGAACACCTACAGAACTGTTTTTTCCTCTGTGCAGCCTGATGCTGACGTTCAGGTGAGATATGCTTCAACATATTCCCCTTAAATGGAAACTTAAATGTCAGAGTGTCCTTGAACACACCAGCAGCTGCCCCACTATGATCCTCACATTGTGACTCATGTTGTGAGCTGCTGATGACCACTGATGTTCAGGCAGGACTCGTGACCTTTGACCTCTCGGCTGCCGGATCCAAAGCTGCGGCTCGAGGCCCAGAAAGGTTCCCGAGAGACCCGTCGAGGTTCAGAGCTGCCGCGGGTTATAGTTTCCTTTTATGGAGCGATTTATGACGAAGCTGCTTATCTACATGTTCACCTGCAGCAGCTCTGACACACACACACACACACACACACACACACACACACACACACACACACACACACACACACACACACACCAGTGGTGGAAGAAGTACATGAAGTAATCAGCATCAGATTAAAGTTACGGTCGACTTCACAATGTTCTTATCTCCTCAGACGTTCACTGGAAATGTAGTGGAGTCAAAGCAGAAAGTAACTTACAATGTAAATATAACATAAGAGATTACTTGAGTAAATGTACTTAGTTACTTTCCACCACAGTCCTTCCTTTCCTCCTTTCCTTTCCTCTCTCTGTCCTCTCTCCACAGTCACTCAGATTTATTATCCTGCAGTGTGTGTGTGTGTGTGTGTGTGTGTGTGTGTGTGTTGTTACTGCAGTCACCCTACCAAGGACACACACACACACACACACACACACACACACACACACACACAGTGATCCTCTGCTCTGCTGGTTATGAAATGTCCTGCAGCTCAGTGTTCATCACTCAGACATTGTCGAGGTCCTTGAAGAGACTTGGTCTCAAGATGGTCCTTGAGATGGTTGCAGAGGTCCTGGAGGATGTTCCAGGTGTTGTTAATGACGTTCTGAGGGTCCTTGAAAATGTTCCAGGGTTCCATGTTGATCGGTGATCAATGGATTCCCGAGAGGAGTTGCAGGTTCCAGGTGTCATGGAAATGTTCCAGTCGTCCTTGAGGAGGTTCTCAATGTCCTTGAAAATGTTCCAGCGGTTTCTCCTGTTAGCACAGTATTGATTGATTGATCAGCCCATCAGCTCAGCCTGATTGAGCTGATCAGCTGTTACACAGCTGTCAGTCCTGCGCTCTCATTGGTCAGTTCAGGTGTTCGTGCTCAGCTGCACGTCTCCATGGTAATGAACCTTGGTCAGGGTCGGGGGTCAAAGGTCAGGACTGATTATGTTCAGAGCTATAATTAGAGTCCGGGTCAAAGGTCATGGGGCAGTTTCATGACAGTTGGGGTCTCTCTGTGTGTGTGTGTGTGTGTGTGTGTGTGTGTGTGTGTGTGCGTGTGTGTGTGCGTGTGCGTGTATGATGACTGGCTGCCAAGTGTGACATCATCATCCCCGTCACCACGTGGACGAGAGATTAACAGGAGTGGCCTGTAATCTTTTAATCCTGTTGACAGACCTCACTGCTCCTCCTCTCCTCCTTGTTTCCTCTCCTCCTTGTTTCCTCTCCTTGTTTCCTCTTCTCTCCTCCTTGCTCGTTCATATGCTATATGGCCAAAAGTATGTGGACAGCCCGGTATACCAGCCAATCAGGGTTTTTTGTGCTGTTGTGGTTCAGCTCATAGTCTTGAGATGTTCCAGGAATCCTTGAAAAGGTTGTTGAGATGAGTTCTCCAGGAATTTTCCAGCATTTTCAAGAGTTTCTGCCGACTTAACCCGTCCATCAGTGGGACAAACAGACTCCATGTTTCTACTCAAAGACAGAAAGAAGTTCATGTTGAACATTTGCTGAATTCACAAGAAGGAACAAATAAGTCAGAATCAGTCAGAGACAGAGTTTCACACAGTTTATAAAGTGTCTCCAACTCAACAACTCACTAAACTGACACATTTGTTAAGGGAGTCTGGTGACAAAGAAGTCGCCTATACTGGTTACTGTTTAGTGTATCTGTAAAATGTGACATGTTTAGATCAATAAAATGTTTCTTCTTTCATAAATTGAGTGTAAATGGTGAAATCAGTGTAAACAGTGTGTTCAAACAGCTGCTAAATGTTGGCAGGTCAGACTTTAGCACTTTAGACACAGAAGCAGACAGGCTGGTGCAGCCATGCTGCCACAAACTGACACTTTTTACAAGGAAACAAACAACTTACTGTTTTCATTTAATGCTGAATTTACAAGAAGGAGACAATGATTCAGAATCTGTCAGAGACAGAGTTTCACTACGTTATAAAGTTTGTTTTAACTCAACAACTCTGAAAATCACCACATTTGTTAATGGAGCCTGGTGATGTTGTGTTACTGGTTGAAACAGACGGTGTGTCACAGGTAGATGTTGACAGCAGGTCTGACTCTCTGGTGAATTGATCGATCAGTTATCAATGATTTCTCTGTTGACGTGTATCACTCAGGTCGTCCTGACCGTTAGTTTCAGTTTGATGTAGCCGCTCGTACACAACAAACACACAACAAACACAATCAAACTCTTTAATGTCTCCATTGTTTGAACAACAGTCAGAAAATGAAATGATACAAAAATCTGATTATTTGATCTCTGAGTCAAACACGTGGCTGAATGTGTGTGTGAGTGTGTGTGTGTGTGTGTGTGAGTGTGTGTGTGTGTGTGTGTGTGTGTGTGTGTGTGTGACAGTAAATAAAAGTACCAGCAGCTCTGAAGCTCAGACTGGTTCTGGATCGTCTGTATCTGGATTCGGGTCACGTGATCATTTAATGTCTCATGATAACAATAATCAGCAGGTGCTCCGTCATGTTTGGCTCAGATGAGCCAGTTATCACTTCTGTTCAGGTGTGCGGGCCGTCGACCTGCAGCGCTGCCAGGGAGCTAAACTCAGCTAAGCTAAGCTAAGTTAGCATGTGGCAGGAAGACTTCAGACTGTAAATTCAGTCTCTTCTGCCTCGTGTGTGTCGAACACGCCGTCAGCTTGTGTGATGGTTTGTTTAAAGGAGCAGTACGTAGTCTTAGAGAACAAATTCAAACTGAGAGTTTTAATATTTACAATATTAATGAGGTAATAATACAAACTGTCTCCATCAGTGAATAAACCAGCTGCTCTCAGAGGAGAATAAGGTCCCAGAACACTGTCTGAAGCTAGAGAGGTGGCAGGGTCCGCCACATATAAACAAAGTAAAACAGTATAAATGGTGTTGTTGTTTATTCAGTTTATTCAGTCATGAAAACAAAGAGAGTTTGTTTATTTAGTTTAGGCAGAAAAAAATCAGCCAATGAGGATCTTTCTCTGCTCATTAACATTTCTTCACCAAAACTACAGACTGCTCCTTTAATGTGTAAACAGACACATAAATATCACAAGTTTAAAGTGATTTATTGTTGATCGACACTTAATGTGATTCAGGTTGAATCGAGCCGGATGTGGATGTGAGGATCTTTGTGTGTTGAGACAAAGATGTGAAACAGACGCTTCAACAAGAACTTTTAAATGTCGTACCACTCACAGCATCTCTCACTGGAAAGGTTCGGTGCACATCGGGCAACATGTGAGCTGATACTGATTTATCTGTGATACGGGTCAGGCTCTAGAATAAGGAGTTTGAGGAGGTCCATGAGAATGTTGTAGAGGTTGCTGAGGAGGCGCTGAAGAGGTTGAAGCTTCCAGATGTTCTCAGTTTCTCTTCTACCGGGAAGAGGAAGGAAACACAATCGCCAGAATAAATGCAAAACCACAGAGAAGTTCAAACTGAACGTTTCTTTATTTGCACCTTTACATTAGTTTAGGTTGTGATTATGCTCCGGGTTGGTTCAGGCACAGAAACCACTTGGTCAGAGTTAAGAAACCTGTTTGGGTCACCGCGGTCGCAGATGGAGATGGTCTTTGAAGGGCTGCAGGAGTCCTGGACGAGGTACCGGATGATGGACGACATTATAGTTGTTGTCATGTGAGAGTTTTCTGAGGGTCCTGGAGAGGTTCTGGAAGTGTTCCAGGGATCCTTGAGGCCTTATCATTGATCTGAGATCCACCGGGGTTCTGGGAAGTCTCCAGAGGAAGAGAAGAGGTTACATTGGACCTTTCCGTAGTTTCGGCCAAACTATCTGCTGCTTTAAGTCCCAGGAACAAGTTTTTAAGGAACTCAAAGGTTCCTCAAAGGTTCTTCTAAAATGTGACTTTTTGTGTGCAGTTAACTTCTGTCACATTAACAGCTGGTTCTTTTCATGTCCGCCAGAATCACTTGTGAGTTCTGAGCTTCAGGTCGGAGACTCAGCTGCTGAACAGAAACCTTTATGTGGGAGCACATCAGGTGTTGGTGCCAGCTGAGAGGCTGTCACTGCGCCGCGCTGTGTTCAAATAAATCTTTGAATCTTAATTAAAGCTCGTGGGATCCAGCGTGATGGATTATGTTCTGCTGATCCTGGGTCAGCTGGCAGCAGATCAGAGCGAGGCGAGCCAAATGTGTTACGGAGAGTCGAGGACGCCAACTGAACCGAACTCACCTCGCTTAATTAACCAACTCCTCACCTCAACAAACCGACCAATCACAGCTCAGTGTTTCAATCCATAACATCTCTGTTAGCATGCTAACATTAGCTCATCAGCAGTGAACAGTCCAGCTGAGGCCGGAGGTGTTTGGTTACACACTGAAGAAGAAGAAGACCTGAGCACAGCTGGAAGGAATGTAACTAAGTACATTTACTCAAGTACTCTACCTGAGTTTAAGGTGTATGTGCTTTACCTTCCATTGTTACTTTATACTTCCACTCCATAACTTTAGTTACTAGTTACTTTACAGATTACATTTTTAAATGAATAGATTTTCTCATCAGTCAGATAAAAACAGTGATTGATGATCTGATGTTAATATACGATCAGTTACTTTACTGATACTTTGATACTTAACTACATTTAACATCAGATACTGTAAGACTTTTACTCGAGCACTCTTCATATGTGTGACTTTCACTGATGATGAAGATGATGGTGATGATGATGATGGTGATGATGATGATGAAGATGATGGTGATGAAGATGATGGTGATGAAGATGATGAAGATGATGATGGTGATGATGGTGATGAAGATGATGAAGATGATAACGATGAAGATGATGGTGATGAAGATGATGAAGATGATGGTGATGATGATGAAGATGATGGTGATGAAGATGATGAAGATGATGATGCTGATGATGAAGATGCTGATGAAGATGATGGTGATGATGATGATGCTCTGTCATTAGCCCTGTCAGCCTGTCAGTATTTAGCCCAGTGACTTACCCTGGATTAGCCAGCTTAGCTAACTCACTGTAGCTTAGCGCGCTAACTGCAGCAGCTCTATTTGTGTCTCGTCTCTCTTCCAGCTCTGAACAGGAACCACGTGTCGGACATGTTGGCGACATGATCACTGACCACAGAGATGTTCTCGCTGTCACACCTGCTCTCAGGTTAACGATCACATTTTGATACATGAGAGTTTCATCGGTCCTGTTCCTCGTTGGTTCTGACCCATAAAGGAAAGACGTTCTTCACTTCCAAAAGTTTAGAAGTTCTTGTAATTTAACTTCAGTTATTTCTTTTTAAATTCTTTACTCAGCAACAACCAGCAAAGACCCCATTTAACTGAAACCAGTGAAAATATCTTTAAACATTGACACTGGTGTCTGTCGGCCACACGACAAGAAAACTACTTTTAAAATGTTTGTCCCCTGAATGGAGTTCAGATCAATCAGAGCTATGCTGTGCTGAGACGTATTTCCATGACTTACCATGTAGTCTGACTTCCTCGCTCACTTTCCTCCACGCCAGCTCCTTTTCTGTCCGGTCTCTGTACAGTAGACGTGTCATCGTGCAGCTCTGAGTGTCTGCAAATGACCGCGATTACTGATTGTTATCCTCCATTGTTGTTCATGAATGTCTGAACATCAGCGACGTTAATGTCATGACGTTAACGTCAACACTGACACGACACAGCGTTGGCAAAATCTGCTGCAAGTCGCACCTGTTTGTGTGTTTTATTGTCTGTGTATGTCATCTAGTTTGGTCTGAATGCATCATGAAACTGGTTATTGTGTTTCAGTAAGGGCAGGATCTGTGTGTTGACCCTCAACTATAACTTAAAGTATTGATCATGTATCTAACCCCAGGAACAGCCTGGAGCTGCCACAGCAGCCTCCAGCCGTGAGCTACAGCAGCCTGTGCTGCGTGTAGATTTATGAGTGAAGCACTCAAACAAACTGAATCTGTTTTCATCTCCTGACTCTGACTCCGACAGCCGAGACTCAGAAATGAGGATTGTGTGGATCGTGTTGTAGCGACAGTAGATATTCAACAATAGAGTCTGTCGGGAAACATTCTGCTGTGTTTGTAAACTGAATAAAGTTGTGTGGTTTGAATCCAGCAAGAGTGTGTGAGAGCGCCTGCCGTGTGTGTGTGTGTGTGTGTGTGTGTGTGCAGCTGACTGTGATGAGGCCATAGTACTCTGTAATCCCATCAACACTGAGTTACTGACGAGCTAACAGCATTACACCACTTAGCTCTGAGCGTGTGTGTGTGTGTGTGTGCTGACCCCCCCCCCCCCCCCCCCCCCCCCCGCAGTCGTGACTCACCAGCAGCTCGTGTGTTTTCATGCTAGGCTACGCTAGGCTAACACAGCAGTACAATGTGTGTGTGTATCAGGCTAATGCTAACCTGCGCAGCTTCATTCAGCATCATCAGTGACGCTGCTGTCATTCAGCCAGCAGTCAGTCGGCGGCCGTGTCTCTGCGTCTCACACATCATCATGAGAGCTGTGTGTGTGTGTGTGTGTGTGTGTGTGTGTGTGTGTGTGTGTGTGTGTGTGTGTGTGTGTCTGGCACAGAGAACACTGGACTCTGATTGGAGAGAGAGAAGAGCTGACGTGGCTCGTCTTAAATCATTTTCAGTCCAGTTCAATTGGTTCAGTTTCACCAGTCAGCATCAGTCTGTTGCTATGGTTACCTGCCATATACACATAGTATATACATACACACACGTGTACATCACATATATATGCTGTCATATAAGATTATATTTCCAATCTCATCCGTGTCGTGTGAGTCGATACAGTTTAGTTCCTACGTGGTTTTCCAGCACACGAATCAGTGTCAGCTGTGATCCGTGTCATCGTCACAGGGA
>NC_133221.1:799471-846971 GCF_040436345.1 Pagrus major
CTTTATCTTTATGGCACCTTTCAAACAAATCAAAATGCAATTCAAAGTGTTTTACAAATGGTTGTTATCAACTGCAATAAAATATAAAAAAAATGAAAAGATAAAAGAATAAAAGATAAAAACAAGAAATAAAAACAATGATCGAAATAGAAAATATTGCAAAACGTTTATAAAATATAACATAAGATTAATAAGAACAACAGTTAGGTGTAAATAAAGAGAATAAGAACGTAGGACTGTGATAAAACAGAAATAAATAAACATAAATATAAACATTAAAACCATAAAAGTTATAATTTGCTGTTGTAATTTCTTTGTACTCTTCTGCGGTGTGATGTCTCCGAGGTGACGACTCAGTTTTAGTTTGGAGGAGAGTTTCCAGATGTTTTTCTTCCTCCTGGTCTCACGCTGGGTTCTGCTCCTCCTCCTCAGGTCTGGGCTACGCCTCCATGGTGATTGTGTTTTTCTGTAACACCTACTACATCATGGTGTTGGCCTGGGGCTTCTACTACCTGATCAAATCCTTCAACGCCACCCTCCCCTGGTCCACCTGCGACAACGAGTGGAACACGCCCAACTGCATCGAGATCTTCCGTCACCAGGACTGCAACAACGGCAGCCTCGCCAACACCACCATCGTCGGCAACATGACCTGCGCCGAGCTGGCCAACGCACGGTCGCCCATCATCGAGTTCTGGGAGTGAGTTCTGATCCGGGCGGGTCATGTTGGGTTCAGCCTGAGGACTGTTGGATGATTTGTCTTTGGGTTGTGGTGAACGGGTCGACTAAGATCAGACATGTTGGGTTCAGCTGAATCAGCTGGTTTGAGGTCAGATCTTTTGGGATATTCTCATGAGCTCAGCTGGTTTTGACCAAAGTAGGACTCATGAAGCAGGGTCCAGTTATGATCTGAGCTTTGTGGGTCATTAGAATAACTAACATCCAGAAAGATAAATAAGCTATATAATATTGTATAACACATAAAGAGAGAGATTGTTAATGTTTGGTTTCATCACTCTTCCTGAGTGATCCGATCATAAGTGGACAGCTTCGATCCGTCGGTTCACACCTGGTGTTGATTCGTCTCAACATGCTTCTGAGTGACCATTTACAGATTTTACAGATACACAAAGACAGAAATGTCTTCATGTGTAACGTTTGCCGAATGAACAAGTAGGTCCAAATAGTTAAAAATGTGTTGCACACCGCGCTTCTCTTCACGCAAAAAGTCTCAAAACTCAAACAACACAAACGCTTCATCTCAGCTCAGGAAACAAAAGAAGCACTGTTGCAGAGCCTTACCTTAGCTCACCTGCACAGGTACAAGATGGTGAAGCTAACGCCGATCCACATGCTTAACAAAAGTTTTGGAGGACAGGAAACATCATCAAATCTGAGGTCTGCAACGTTCATCAGAAAACAGCAGAGGCCTGAATTCAAAATGTAAAACAGGTGTTCAGTGACATGATAAATCAACAAGAGCTGATGTCTACTGAAGTTAGCATGCTAACCAGCTAGCCTGCTAGCAGCTCTGTAGCTCAGAGGTGATCGTCTGACAGCCTGTAGTTTATAAAGCAGCCAGTTCACTGCTGAGTCCAACAAGTCGACAACATAAACTCACTGAATGTGAAGACAGAAAATATTTTGACACATATTTTCATTATAATCAGAAAAATCCACCCGTCTGAACTCAAGTTTCTCTGTGACTGAACTCAGACGAGCTTCATCGCCTCGTTAACTCATCATCAGACACACTTCATCAAACTGGACACAAACTGAGTCACAGTCACCGGGTCGTTTGTTCCTACTGTGACCTTTGGGTCGTGTTGGCTTTGATTGACAGGTGGCTCAGCCCGTCACAGTCAGTCATAATTTCCTCCTGCTGCATGAAGCCGGGTCGTCGTGGCAGCGATGAGCAGTTAATGAGGTGAAAATGGTCGTTAGGTGACAGAGCTCGTTAGGGTTTGAATTTGGCGTCAGGTCTCTGAGGAGAGGAGGTCAGGACAGGACAGGTGAGGACAGGTGAGGACAGGTGAGTGTGAGAGAGTGTAGGTGAATTATTTCTTTTATAGTTCAAACCATAAACATGCAGATTAATAAATGATATCATTATGAAAGTATTATCTCTGGTGTTATCGTCGTTTTATCCTGAACATTGATGAGGAGTCATTTCCGTCAGCGATACTTTGTTGCCTGTCAGCAGTTTGTGTGTTTAATCTACAGAGAAGAAGAAGAGAAGATAAACAGCCTCAGTCTGCTCTGATTGGTCGGCTCACACACGCCTGAGCCAGCACCGCTAACAGCAGCAGAGCAGCTGTGTTAAATCAGTTCTTACGTGCCGAATGAGCGGCTGGATATAAATTGTAGATGTGTGACATGGTGACGTTGTGTGATGTCACAAAGTCACAGAACGAGGCGTTTAGGAGCTGTGTTTTCTGTGGGAAAGACGAGCTTCTGTTGGTGCACACTTTGACCTTTTTAACTTTGACCTTTTAAAACACTGAAGGAAAGGAAGAAACTAAAGAGGTCACAGTTTCCTTTAAGGAGCTGAAAAGCAGAACAGAGGCTGTTTTTGTTCTGTCGTCTGTTGAACAGCTGTAACTCATCATGGTGTGTAAAGTTTTCACTGTTGTCAAACAAACATGGCTTATATTAAATGTGTTCATTAATTAGTTTCATTAAACTATAAAAAAAGAAAAGTTTCAGGAGAGTAAACTGTAAACAATGCATGCTGGGAAGATTAAGTTGTATTTAATAAACAGCCGATAACATGAGAATGTAATCTTTACATATTTTTAGCATTTTGTGCATTTTTTTTGAAAAGGAATCAAAAAAGATGACCACATTTTCTGGATCATTGCAAAATAAGTGTTTATTATATTCTAATTATATGAGAATATCAGCTGATGATGTCTGTCAGATTTCTTTTACTCCCTGAAGTCGATGTTTCACACAAACATGAGTGAAGCTGCAGCTGGAGATCGTCAAATATTCTGTCTTTAAATTGAGTTTGTGTCAGAAAACATTAACAAATGATCAAATGTATTCATGTCTCACAGCGTGACTGTAAACTGTTGTAGACGAACGGACTCTGACTCCGTCTCGTCTCGTCTCTCGGCCTCCCTCTGTGCAGGAACAAGGTTAACATCTCCTCTGGTCTGGAGGACGTGGGACAGTTTAACTGGGAGCTCATGTTGTGTCTGATGGCCGTCTGGGTGATGGTTTACTTCTGCGTCTGGAAGGGAGTCAAATCCACTGGGAAGGTAACACACACACACACACTCACACACACACACACTCACACTCACACTCACACTCACACACACACACACACACACACACACACACACCTTGTACTGACTGTTATCTGTCACTTGGTGTTTTATAGTTTACTTATTATCATCTCTTATCACAGCTTCAAACAGGTCTGGTGCTAATTATTAATAATGAGGAATATAAAACAACCTCAGGTGATCGCTGACGCAAACTTCAGTCCACAAGTGAAATACGAATATTTGTCATATCTATATTAATAACCTGTGTGAGGGCTGGATATCATTAAATATGATTAATAATTGAATATATTTACTTTTTAAATAAAATATAATTTCATGGGAATTAAATACAAAATAACTTTCAATATAAATAAAGTATAATGAGTTCATAAATGAAAGTCAGTGGACTCAGTATAATATAGTTTAAACATACATGTAAATATATGGATCAGTTACTTTTACTGATACTTCTGATACTCGAGTACATTAAACATCAGGTACTTTAAGGCGAGTACTCGAGCTAACAGCCGTGTTCATTACGGTCCGTTACATAACGCTGCTGAAGGTCAGAGGTCACCTGACTCAGGTCATGACCCGAGGCCATTGGTCCTGGAGTCTCTCCTCTACATGTTCCTGCTCGCTCGGCTCTGACCCGAATCGAGGTCAGACAACAAGAAGGAGAGTTTCACTCTGACGGTGGTGACATCATCGGTGCAAAAACTGAGAAGTGCTTTTTAAGTTCAAAAGAAACGGATGTGGAACTGTTCCTTTAAAACTACAACCTCCAACTGAGACTGTGTGTGTGTGTCTGTGTGTGTGTGTGCGTGTGTGTCTGCGTGTGTGTGTGTGTGTGTGTGTCTGTGTGTGTGTGTGTGTGTGTGTGTGTGTGTGTGTGTGTGTCTGTGTGTCTGTGTCTGTGTCTGTGTGTGTGTGTGTGTGTGTGTGTGTGTTCGCTGGCTCGTGATGATGATGACACTCGTACACACTGCTGTCACGTGGTAGGCTAACCGTTGCCATGACTACAACAAAGGGGGGTGGGGTAAGGAGGGACAGTGGGGGCTGTGAGGTGGCAGACTGTGATTGGCTCCCTGCGAGAGGGCAGCTCGACTGCAGTGGGACGTGACTGAGAGGAGAAATACCCATACTGTGTACTCTGTGTACTGTGTGTGTACTGTGTGTACTGTGTGTGTACTGTGTGTGTACTGTGTGTACTGTGTGTGTACTGTGTGTACTGTGTATACTGTGTATGTACTGTGTGTGTACTGTGTGTACTCTGTGTGTACTGTGTGTGTACTGTGTGTGTACTGTGTGTACTGTGTGTGTACTGTGTGTACTGTGTATACTGTGTATGTACTGTGTGTGTACTGTGTGTTCTCTGTGTATTCTGTGTGTACTGTGTGTGTACTGTGTGTACTGTGTGTGTACTGTGTGTGTACTGTGTGTACTCTGTGTGTACTGTGTGTACTCTGTGTGTACTCTGTGTGTACTCTGTGTGTACTGTGTGTACTGTGTGTGTACTGTGTGTACTCTGTGTGTACTGTGTGTGTACTGTGTGTACTCTGTGTGTGTACTCTGTGTGTACTGTGTGTGTACTGTGTGTGTGCTGTGTGTACTCTGTGTATTCTGTGTGTACTGTGTGTGTACTGTGTGTACTGTGTGTGTACTCTGTGTGTACTGTGTGTGTACTGTGTGTACTCTGTGTGTACTGTATGTACTGTGTGTGTACTGTGTGTACTGTGTGTGTACTGTGTGTACTCTGTGTGTAGTCTGTGTGTACTCTGTGTGTACTCTGTGTGTACTGTGTGTACTCTGTGTGTACTCTGTGTGTACTGTGTGTACTCTGTGTGTACTCTGCGTGTACTGTGTGTACTCTGTGTGTACTCTGTGTGTACTGAGTGTACTCTGTGTGTACTGTGTGTACTCTGTGTGTACTGTGTGTACTCTGTGTGTACTCTGTGTGTACTCTGTGTGTACTGTGTGTACTCTGTGTGTACTGTGTGTACTCTGTGTGTACTCTGTGTGTACTCTGTGTGTACTGTGTGTACTCTGTGTGTACTGTGTGTACTCTGTGTGTACTCTGTGTGTACTGTGTGTACTCTGTGTGTACTGTGTGTACTCTGTGTGTACTGTGTGTACTCTGTGTGTACTCTGTGTGTACTCTCAGGTATTTATGGATGTTAGAACAAACTTTATTCACAGACTCGTCCTGATGAGTCTGAGCGTCAGATCCGATCCTGACTGAACTGAACTGAGTTGTGTGTACCGGGTCGGCTCTGCTCTCTTTCACCTTCCACGCATTCACTATTAAATCACAAACTTTACTATATTTTATTTTGAAGGAGTTTCAAACTGTATAAAAAGTGATTCAGTATAAATGTTAAATACTTTTATTGTCAGAAACATGGTTTCTCTGAGGAGGAGAGGATGTAACTCACTCTGTGCGTCTTCCCTCCACCATGTTGAATTTCTGTCATATCTCAAAAAGACAAAGAAATGAAATGAAAACATTAAAATGGGGTCGTGAGCGCGGCTTCATATCTGTCCTCTGTAGCGTATGAACGGGTTGGTAACCGCTGTTTTATTATCATCAGCTCTGAATTGTTGCATCACGTCGGTGACGACCTCGCTGAGCGTCACTGATTAACGTTCACGTTAATGAACGGCTGAACAAAGTGAAAGTCTTCACACTGGACCGAGGCCGTCTGTAGTTCCAACAGAGTGAGACGTCTTCTTTATAAATTATCACTTCAATCACAACAGATCAATAATATAAGTTACAGAATAAATAGTGTTTGAGCCGTCAGTGTTCAGATCAACAGGTTATTAAATCAACATTTAGATAAAAATACAGAAAGTTTTTAATGTAAACGATCACAACAACAACATCTCGACCCGATCAGCAGAATCAACTTCAGATGAGTCAAAACTTCACGTTTCTTTAGGTTCAGTTTTCAGTTTTCTGTTGATTATTGTTATAGTATGGTATTATTTTGACCTGTGTGTGTGTGTGTGTGTGTGTGTGTGTGTGTGTGTGTGTGTGTGTGTGTGTGTGTGTGTGTGTGTGTGTGTGTGTGTGTGTGTGTGATCCAGCAGCGCTCACACGGCTCTCAGTACCAACAGAAACAGTTTTTATTGTTGATCATCAGCAGGAGGCTGAAAGCTGAGCGGGGCGAGAGAGGCTGAGACACAGTGGAGAGAGAGAGGGCGGCTCTCTTCACGTTCACACGCTGGAGACGTCTTTACATCAAATCAGATAAAAAGAATAAATAAAGTTTGAGTCAACATTAAAAATATCTTTTTAAAAGATTTGAGTACAATATCAAAAGTTTTGAGTGTGTGTGTGTGTGTGTGTGTGTTACCTTCAGGGTGTGTGTGTTACCTTCAGGGTGTGTGTGTTGCCTTCAGGGTGTGTTGGATCACTGTAGAAAAATGTCGTCCGCTGTGATTTGACTGAAACTCGACTCCACCTGGAGCAGAACGCTCTCCATGATGCTGAAACTCTGTGTGTGTGTGTGTGTGCGTGCGTGTGTGTGTGTGTGTGTGTGTGTGTGTGTGGGTGTGTGTGTGGGTGTGTGTTGCCTTCAGGGTTTGTGGGATCATTGTAGAAACATGTCGTCCGCTGTGATTTGACTCAAACTCGACTCCACCTGGAGCAGAACGCTCTCCATGATGCTGAAACTCTGTGTGTGTGTGTGTGTGTGTGTGTGTGTGTGCGTGTGTGTGTGGGTGTTTGGGTGTGTGTTACAGTCTCAGCAGGTCACGTCTCTTTGTGTTTCCTCAGATCAGGTTTTATTTGTTTTCTCTCTCTGATTCTCACAGACTGTTAAAGGACCAGGCCGCTGTGCTTTTCATGTTCCCCTCTGATGGTCGATGGCTGCAGGTTTAGTCGACCACTTATTATCTCACATTTACAGTCTGTTAACATTTGAATAGAAACAGCGAGGCTTCAACATCAGCTGCAAACTTTCTGCTCCATTTAAACTGTAAACAAACGTGTCCATGTGTGTTTTATGGGAACGTGGTGTCCGAAGAGGCGTCTTTCACTGGCGGCAGCTGATTGGACAAACAATACTCGTTGGCTGCTGCTCCGGGATTTCAAACCGGACCAACAAACAATGTTTAGTTTTAATATATTCCTGAAGTTTATCGTTCTTGACCTTTGTTCAGGATCACCGGATGCCCCTGATTTGCATTAATTAGCCAATATTCAACGTTGTGCAACAGCTTTCAACAGGCAACACTACAGCTGTGTACAGAGGCAGAGAGCGGGAGGCGTGAACACGTAGACACGTACATTCATTCAGTGTTACAAGTAAAATCCTGCATTTAAAATCTTATTAAAATATACTTTAAGTATGAAACTAAATATCATCTAACTGGACTGAGCGTCACTAACACTGCAGCTGGTGAAGACGAAGCCAGTCACAGCTGCTGTCGACGCCAAGCAGGAAGACGTGACGAGAGGCGAGTTTCATGAAGATGATATCCAAAATCCAAAATCCTAAATACCAAAGGAAGGAAAAACCTGAAGAGAAATACAAAACTGAGGAGGAAGCAGAGTAAAAGAAAAACAGGCTTCAGTGGACACAGACAAAGACAGGAAGTGGAAAGTAAACATGACACACAAGGATATAATCTACAAAATAAAATCATGACAGCTACTTCCTGCCGTGGAAGGTGTCACAAATCTCCTGACAGCTGTCATTTACATTTTTATGAGGTGCACTTGAACGCACCATGAGGTCCCTGTGGCTCGATGCTGCGTTTGATTTAATAATAAATAACAATATATTTTAATTTATCACTTGATTTTAATCAATGATCCTGCAAACTAACCAGTAACTAAAGCTGTCACAGATGTAGTGGAGTAAAAAGTACAGTACTGACCTCCTAACCAGTAATTGAGTAAATGTACTTAGTTACACTCCTGTGTGCGTTTCAGATTGTGTACTTCACGGCGACCTTCCCCTACGTGGTCCTCATCATCCTGCTGGTCAGAGGAGTCACACTTCCTGGAGCCTACGAGGGCATCATGTACTACATCAAACCTGACTGGTCCAAACTGGGGGAGGCTCAGGTAACATGTCCTGACTTTTGTCTCTCAAGCAAACTTACCCGTGTGCATATGAAAAGATGCCTTGAACGCATCACACACCTCTGACCTCTGACCTCTGACCTCTTCTCAGGTGTGGATTGACGCCGGCACTCAGATCTTCTTCTCGTACGCCATCGGGCTGGGAGCTCTGACCGCTCTGGGCAGCTACAACCGCTTCAACAACGACTGCTACAAGTACGACACACACACACACACACACACACACACACACACACGTACGTCACATTTCGTCGTTAATATTTAATGATTCAATGACTCTGCAGTTAAACAACGTGAGGACGATCAGAGGTGTTATCAGGACCTGTTGTTTGAGAACATGATGCAGTTTCTTGATGAGATTGTTTTCATAGGGTTTTTTAAAAACCTTCCTTTGTATAAATGAATCAGATATTCTTATTATTTAGTATCTGATTAATAAAAATGTGGTGGTGAAAGAACAAGAGAGTAATGACAGATGTAAGTCTATGTAATTTAAAAGAGGAATAAAAGAAACCTTCGTGGCTATTTGGGTCGAGATTATTGAGTTTACGAGCTGCACCTGAATGCACCATGAGGTCATTTTATGTCAGACTCCGACACAGGAAGCAGAGGACAGAAACATGAACGTTCATGGAGATGATTGACGTTTCTCTGCGGTGTGACGGAGAGTTTGACCAGATTCACTCAGCAAACAGAAAATACCTTCACATTGGGCTGATTCTGACTCAGACGTCTTCCAGCTCATTTAAACTGTGATCCAGTCATGATGAAGGTCTTTAACTTGTTGATCAGATGAATTCATGCCTCTCTCTCTCTCTCTCTCTCTCTGTCCCACAGAGACGCCTTCATCTTGGCTCTGATTAACAGTGGAACCAGTTTCTTTGCTGGTTTCGTGGTGTTTTCTATTCTGGGCTTCATGGCTGCTGAGCAGGGAGTCGACATCTCACAGGTCGCTGAGTCGGGTAAGAACCAAACACACACCGGCTCAAACTGAGACCGACTCGGTGACCGGAGGCTTTGTGTTTTCAGGTCGTCCGTCAGTTCTTGTGAACGTGACATCTCGAGAACGCCTCGAAGGAATTTCTTTTCGTTTGGTACAAACGTCCACGATGACTCGAGGATGAGCTGATTAGAATTTGGTGGCCAAAGGTCAGAGGTCAAAGTCTCTGTGACCTCACCAAACACAATTTTTTAAACTTAAGAAGTCAAACAAAATGATGAAGTTATGACGTTTTCAGACTTCAGCCTGGAGGAAAGTCTTTGAGTAGCACCAACAGTGTCAGTGTCTCCAGCCACACATCAAACATCCAATCAGTTCTTTTTCATTCAGAAATAATTACAAATGACAAGTTTATTTATATTTTAAATACAACGAATTGTTATTTTTAGAGTAGCAACAAAACACTCAAAAATATGTAATTGTAAAAAAAAATCATGTCTTACAGTAACAAACATTAGGGGGAGGAGCTCTCTCCTACACACACCTCAGTCCGGTTAAAGAACAATCGTATGTTGGTGAAACGCAGCCGGAGTGAATCAGGAGAACCAGACGGATTAAATCGTGCTCAGTCGGCTGCTGTCAGTTAGCCAATCAGAAGCCTTGATTTATGAGATGACATCATGCATCTCATGAATCATCCCCGCTTGTTATTTGTTCTGTGGGCAGGTGAAGGCACGAGGAAAGGAATCCGGCCCTATGATTGGTCGACTCCTCTCCTCCTCCAGGTTTTCAGCAGTCTTGCTGGCGAGTTGCCGCCTCTTGAGTTCTGCTGCACAGCTGCTCCGACTGACAGCAGGTCGCAGCTGTTTGTGGACTGTGATGTTAAAATGCGTGCAGGTCAGCAGGTCCACGAGGTCAGAGGTTAACTTCACCGTGACATCATGATACTCTGCACACCAGGCGTGCAGGTGTCTGTGTTCGGTCTTCAGCCAGCTGTTTGTGTATTAATATCAGCTCATGACGTGACATCACAGTTATAGTGAGTGTGTGAGCAGCAGGCTGCAGCTCTCTGACTGTCGCTTCATGTTTCTCTCCTTCATTCACACAGACGGAAGGTTTTTAATATTTCATTGATGGTTATGTTTTACTCTGAAGCCTGCAGGGATCCTCTGCTGAAGCGCTCGGATGCTTAGCTCAGTGTTTTTTAATAAAACAGCCTCCGTGCCGCTGCGACTGATGAGGACATGACGGAGGTTCGATGTGCGGCAGCTTCAGCATGACGACGCAAATCTTTTTATTTTAATCTCTCTGCAAAAAGGACAAAAGCAAATCCAATTTACTGTGAATCCTGTCTGACACGTCTGAGTGTCAGCATCGCCGTGTGTGTGTGTGTGTGTGTGTGTGTGTGCGTGCGTGCGTGCGTGCAGTATTAACTGAAGGATTATTGAAGCGGCTCTTCCACCTCATGACATGTGACTCATCTTTGTTTCACGAGGCTCTGACACACAGTGAACTCAGTCCTGCTGTAAATGTGTGTAATGCACCTTTAACTGTTGACAGTAAACATGTCAGGTTCATTAGATTTGAAGCTCATTGGATGAGACACCTGTCAATCAAAACAAACGTGTCTCCACCATCAGCTTTGTTTGTTTGTTTTCTCCTTTTCTTTCTTTCTTTCTTTCTTTCTTTTCTTTTTTTCTTCTTTTCTTTTCCTTTTTCTTTTCTTTCTTTTTCTTTTTTGGTGAATTTTAAAGTCTATAATTTTTATAATTCTCTATGATCCCAAACAAATGAATAATCTGTCTTCATTCATGAAATGTAGTTTCCATTTGCCTCTCAGGGCTTCCGTAGTTCCCTCAGTGTCCACACAGTGTTTCCTTCAGGCAGAAACGTTCTGGCTGTTTGCTCAGGAGCACGTCACCTCACGTCACGTCACGTCACGTCAGACTGAAACATGACCTGTGTGTGTGTGTGTGTGTGTGTGTGTGTGTGTGTGTGTGTGTGTGTGTTTCAGGTCCAGGTCTGGCCTTCATTGCGTATCCGAAGGCGGTGAGTCTCATGCCGGTGGCTCCTCTGTGGGCGGCGCTCTTCTTCTTCATGCTGCTGCTGCTGGGCCTGGACAGTCAGGTGAGCCACAAATATAAATATAATATCACCTTCATCACCTTCATCAGCTGATCACCTGATCACCATCATCAGCTGATGGCTCGTCTTTACTTAACTTTATTATTTTAACACTCAAGTGAAGTTCAAGTACCTGAAAACTGTCCTGATGTACCATCAGTAATGTCACTACTGGACTCATTATTTTCACATACATATTTATATAATATTGCAGTTCTTATATATTATATATAATAAGTGTATTAATGTATAAAGTCTTTGAAATGTCATCTCCCCAAAAATGAACTTATTTTATATTTTTACTGCATTATAACAGTAATGATCGTTGTTATTCTTCCTTATTAGCCTCAATCTCTTCCTGAGGATCAATAATATTATATTTTAAGTTGTGACTAATTGTTTTTCTCTCTCTCTCTCTCTCTCTCTCTCTCTCTGTCTCTGTGTGTGTGTGTGTGTGTCTGTGTGTGTGTGTGTGTGTGTGTGTGTCAGTTTGTCGGGGTCGAGGGTTTCGTAACTGGAATTCTGGATCTGATTCCCGGGAAGAACCATCATCGCTACAAAAGGGAAATCTCTGTGTTGATCTGCTGTTTGTTGTGCTTCATCATCGACCTCTCCATGGTGACACAGGTCAGTCACTGACACTGTGTGTGTGTGTGTGTGTGTGTGTGTGTGTGTGTGAGGAGTGTGTGTGTGTGTGTGTGTGTGTGTGTGTGTGAGGAGTGTGTGTGTGTGTGTGTGTGGGTGTGTGATGAGTGTGTGTGGGTGTGTGTTTGTGTGTGTGTGAGGAGTGTGTGTGTTTGTGTGTGTGTGTGTGATGTGTGTGTGTGTGTGTGTGTGTGTGTGTGTGTGTGTGTGTGTGTGTGTGTGTGTGTGTGTGCGTGCTCCTCTCACGCTGCCCTCTCTCTGCAGGGAGGGATGTACGTCTTCCAGCTGTTTGACTACTACTCGGCCAGTGGAATGACTCTGTTGTGGCAGGCATTCTGGGAATGCATAGTAGTTGCCTGGGTCTACGGTAGGCAACACACACACACACACACGCACACACACACATAGTGTAGTGTTTCATGGCAGAGTGTGTGTATGCGGTGCCACAGTGAAGTATGTGAGTGTGTGATCTTTAAATAGGTGTGTGAATAGTTGAGGTACATGATGTTACAGTAAAGAAGGTTAAAGTTCAGACGGATGAACTTCAGTTTGTCACAGCTGAGGCGTGTTTCAGTGTTTCAGTGTTTCAGTGTTTCGTGATAACTTCTCAGTGTAACGAGTCAGAAACGTTTCTCACACTGTGTCTTCTGATGAACTCGGCCGAGGAAACGTGACTTTAGTTTAGTTCAGAATCAAACTGCTTTAATGAGACGTGTCAGTGAAGCTGCTGTGAGGCTGCTGCTTCTTATCATTCAGCCTCATTTAAGTGTTGCGTGTCAGAGGATCAATGATGATGATCAGTTTGTTTATCGACGATTCAGTACTTAATTGACAAGTCAGTAGTTTATTGATGACTCAGTATTTTATTGACAACCCCCAGTATTATTTATTATTTGCAGGTGCTGACCGCTTCATGGATGATGTGGCTCGTATGATTGGCTACAGGCCTTTCCCCTGGATGAAGTGGTGCTGGTCCTTTATAACTCCATGTGTCTGCATAGTAAGACTGAACAACACACACATGCACACACACACACACACACACAGCTGTCTGAGCTCATCACAGACTGTCAGCTGGCATTAGCATTAGCTTCACAACACAACCTTTAGTTTGTTTAAACAATATATTTATTAACTCCTCCAACACAAGCAGCATCAAACACGCTCAGCCCTCCACCTCCAAGATGTCCGTCACAGTCAATAATAAACAAAATAATGATAATAATAATGACAGGAACAAAGAAGAGAGAAAAAACACTTGTAATAACAATATTCAGACATATGACATGAAAAATAACATGTTCTGTTGCTCCACGTAGTTTTCACACTCCTGATGACTTCCAGAACCATAGCTGCGTTATTTACCAAAATAAAAGGCGTTAGTGGGGAAACTGCTGATTTTCACAATAAAGAGAATATTACTGATGATAATGATATTAATGTTGAAAGAAGCCAGTTGAAGTGGTTCAGTCCCGTCTCCTCCTCCTCCTCCTCCCTGCAGGCCATCTTCCTGTTCCACCTGGTGAACTACAAGCCGCTGACCTACAACAACGTGTACGTGTACCCGTGGTGGGGCGAGGTGATCGGCTGGTGTCTGGCTCTGTCCTCCATGCTCTGCATCCCCGTCAGCCTCCTCTACAAACTCTTCAGAGCCAAGGGGACCTTCAAAGAGGTCAGCACTCACTTTTGTACTTAACTTTTTCTCATCTCATCTCTCTCATCTCATTTTCTTGACCGCTTTATCCGTGAGGGTTGCAGAGATGTTACTGCTTTATCCCCCCCCTTTCAGGGGGTTGTGGGGGTTACTGGGGCCAAATCCAGTTTTCATATGGGCGGAGGCCAGGGTATATCCCTGGACGAGTCGCCAGGGCCCTCTGACGGCAAGGTGCCAACTGCGCGTCAGGAGCAATGCTCAAGGATACTTCGGCATTTGGCTCAGTTCCGCCCAGGGGAGCCGGGGTTCGAACCAGTGACCTTCTGGTCGCTGGTCACCTGCTCTACCCACTGAGCTACAGCCGCCCCAAAGTTTTGTACTTAACTTTTTCTAAAAATTCCAGCTTTTTCCTCTCAACTCTGTCTCTTTTCCCTTTAATTTTTTTAAAAGTCAGATTTTATTCCCTTAAATTTTTCTCAAAATTCAGACTCCCCCCCCCCAAATTCTGACTTTTTTCCCTCAAAATTTTGAGAAAAAGTTATGAGAAAAAAAGTCCAAATGTTCAGAGAAACTTAAGGGAAAAAAGTTAGAATTTTCTGAAAAACTTAAGGGAAAAAAGTGAATAATGATGAAAAAGTTAAGGGGAAAAGTCAGAATTTTTGGGAGAAACTTTTTATGGGAGATGGAATTTTGCATGTAGCATGTAGAAGAAAGTAGGTCTGGTAAAAAGTCAAAATTCAGACTTTTCTCTATATTTTTTTCTGAAAATTCAGACTTTTTCCCTTAATTTTTCCTCAAAATGTTGACTTTTTCCCCCTGAACTTTTTCTCAAAATTCTGAATTTTTCCTGAACTTTTTCTAAAACTTCTGAATTTAAGTGAAAAAAGTGAATTTTTCGGGAAAAAGTCAGAATTTTCAGAAAAAGTTAAGGGAAAAAAGTAAGAAATTTGGGGGGAAAAAAGTGAATAATGAGGAAAAAGTTGAGGGGAAAAGGTAATAATTTTCTGAAAAACTTAAGGAAAAAAAGTCAGAATTTTCGGGAGAAACTTTTTATGGGAGATGGAATTTTGAGGAAAAAGTGTGAATCAAAAGTCAAAAGTCAGACATTTTTATAAATCAAAAACCAGTTTGTTTTTTGTTCATCGAGCACACTAAAGCATGGAGAAGAAAGTAGGTCTGGTAAAAAGAAAATCACATGACAATTATTGTGAGACGTCTTGTGATCTGAGTCAGGATTAGAGACGATTCTTTATTGTCCTATTGATAAATACAGTGAACATCAACAGCACATGTACATAAAATACACCCATACAGGACACATGATCCCACAGCACAGCGTACAGAGAGGCAGAACTGAGGGATGATAGTTTTTGCATCAATTTCATTCACTAAAAAAAGAAAATGGTGTAAAAATTACAACAAAAAATTCCAAAAAAGTGTTTTCACTCTGTTTTACACTTTGATTCTCTGTTTTCACGAGTTCAAAAAATAAAGATCAGCGTTTCATGTTCGGTGTTTTCTAACTGACACATTATTCACGGAGCTGTTGTGTGTTTCCTGTTGTGTTGCAGCGCTGGGCCCATCTGACCACTCCGGTCTGGGGGGTCCATCACCTGGAGTACATGGCCCCCGACATGAAGTCCCTGACCTCTCTGTCCCCCGGCACCGACGACAACAAGGTCATCATCTTTGAGAGCGTCATGTAGGCCGGACTCCACCAATCACAGCACTCCATCTACATCCCCCCCCCGCCCCCCACAACAAGATGGCCGACACCTCACCGCCACGCCTGCCCTTCAGATTTACCTCCAGACCTCAGAGCGGACTCTCCTCGTCGTCTCCACCAAAGCCACTGAGATCCTTCACACCTGTAGAGGAAGAAGACAGCAGCTCCTCCAGGACAGTTTTTATAATCACAGCTTCCTTTTTTCCACAAATCCACAAAATTTGTGATTCAAACGAGCAGATCGCTAGTTTCTTTAACTGTAAAGGGCTGCGACTCCTCTGGCTCTCGTAAAGAAAATGTAAATATTGTCTCTGGGACTTTTTAAAGAACAAAAAGCAGAACGTCAGAACCTGGAGGAGCTGGAGACGTCTCACTGTGTTCAACCAAACCAAGACGCTGCTGAACGTCTCCCGTCCAGCGTCCTCCATCTTGGATGAAGGGTATCAATGCAATCTTGTCTTGGGGTGGGCGAGTTGGACCTGCACACACACACACACACACACACACACACACACACACACACACACACACACACACACACACACACACACACACACACACACACACACAGCCAGTCATTATGTCATCATCACACTAACAACATGAAACATCAGCGAGGCTCACTGCTGCTCAGAGGGTAAAGATCTAAACGCCAATTTTGGACATTGTAATCGACTGTGTGTGTGTGTGCGTGTGTGTGCATGTGCGTGCGTGTGTGTCGGCTGTTTCTTCAGACAGAGTTGTAGACAGACTGACCCCCCCAGAAATTTACCAAAGGTCGTTTGCATCGTAACTGAACTTCAGATTAGTCGAGGACGGTTTTCTCTTCTGAAGCTGCAGTTTGATGTGAAGACAAACAGAAACGTTTCTCTCACCACACGACGAAGAGTTAACGTGTAAAAGAAGGAAAGTTCCTCTTAGCAACCAGCGGCCCTTGAACGCACCACGCTGCCAGGAAGCTAAACTGATCAGACCTGACATCATCATCAGACAGCTGTCAGTCCGTCACCTCACAGCGACATTAACCTGGGATGTGATGTCACTTCCTGCTCTATATGTAAACAAACCCGTCCATCACTGGGACAAACAGACTCCATGTTTCTACACAAAGACAGAAAGAAGTTCATGTAGAACATTTGCTGAATTTACAAGAAGGAACAAATAAGTCAGAATCAGTCAGAGACAGAGTTTCACACAGTTTATAAAGTGTCTCCAACTCAACAACTCACTAAACTGACACATTTGTTAAGGGAGTCTGGTGATGTTGGATCTTAAAATGTGTCCTTAATGCGTCTTGGGGGTGTGAGCTGTCAGCTTGTGATGATGATACCGGGTCAGAACAGTCTCTCATTGGTTCTTCTATACTCGACTCTGATGTCTGTTGATCCAAACTATTGATAAAACACGATCAGGACTGAAGTCAGCGCAGCTCTGAAACTAAATCCTGTGACTCACTTGCTCTGACCACTGATCCCAGAACGGTCCTGAGCAGCATGTGGTGGTTCTGTGAACAAAGACAGAAATTACATGAAAAGCTGAAACTCTGTCAGCGGGGATCTGACCTTTAACCCCTTCATGTTCTGCACCTGACCTCCCCGTGAGGAGGTCAAAGGTCGGGCTTCGTTCTGCGTCCCCGGCTCGAAGTGCCAAACAGAGCGAACCCAGACCGGGCTCCAAACTGCCAATCTCAACCTGTTCACTCTTCTTCTCTCTGCCTCGTCTCATCGGTCTCATCAACGCTGAGCTCCTCCCACTCAACATCAGGCTCTCAGCAAACAGCTGAAGGTCGTCGGCGCCGATCGCTTCAAACTCACATTAGTTCAACTGTATTTGTTTTGGACGGAAACTGTCAGAATCAATAATAAATAAACATGTTAATAAAAAAGTAAATGTCTCATTAAATGCACCAAAACATTGAAATTAAATTTAGGCTGATTTCTCGTCACTCTCTTCACTGAGCGCTGGGTCTTTCTAAACAGACGTGACCTCGTGCCGACATCGTACCTGTTGGCAGCGACGCGGCCAACTTTAATTTGGTTGGTAGAAGAAGAAGAAGGTGACGACATCAGCTGGTGGAGAGATGAGAGCCGGAGGACTCAGCTCGATGCGAGCGTCGCCTTACGTCGTTGTCTTAACTCTAGAGCCCGTACGGTTGACTAGCCAATCCCAGAGCCCCACAGGATGTCCTGCGTACGGCTCTGGTTTATATCCCCACCAATCAGCAGTCTGCGGGGGCGTGTCTACAACTCTGTCTCCTAGCAACCACTAACATCCACCTGTCATGGGGAAACATCTCGATTAGAATGTAAAATAATCTAAATCTACATACATTTGCAGATTGTTGTACAATAATGTCGCTGGCACTTTTAAAGAAACGGTGTTAGAAATCGTGTTTTGTTTTACATATTGTAAAATGAATCAGAGATTTATTTTGTGGAGGCTTTTATTTTGCTGATACATACAGTATGACAGATATATATATATTGAATATGTGTGTTATCTATATTTGATGCAGTATGTAATTATGATGATGATTTCTGGCTGATTGTTCACGTTGAGTCGGCGAACACGAGCAACGGGCCGCGACCGCCTCGAGCTTCAGGCTACCTCACTTCTCATTCAAACTTTCAAAATAAACTTCTTTTATTTTATGCAACCGTCCCGTCAGCGGCGTCGGCCGCCAGCAGGAGAGGATCATGGGAAGTGTTTCTGGAAATATTTCCCTCCTCAGCCTGTTTCATGTTGCAGCTTTAAAGGTCCTCCAGCACCGATGAGAATATAATAAACTGAAGATCCGACAGAAATTTGATCTGTGACTAAAAACACTGGCTCCTGACGACAGAAACGACTAAAGATTACAAAGTTTTAACGAAGTTTAACGAGCCCAACTTTGTGGCTCCACAATGATAATTCACTGAAAAGGTTTATATTGACGTGCGTCGGTGCTCGAGGCCTTGAGGTGTGTCTGACCGGCTCACGTGAACAAGCAGCGGGCGGGGCTTTTATTTTGGTGGGTTTGCTGCGATGCAGTGATGTAAAGGCTGTCGAGGCTTCGTGTGGCTCTGAACACACTATGAAAGGGAATCTTTTTTTCTTTATCTTTTTTTTAATTTCTAATTTTCAAAGTGCTCAATACTGAAGACTTTTAGATGATTTATTTTTTCTCTGTGTTTTTCTGAATATCAGTGTTTTTCCCTCGACCCCCCGGCTCAGATCCACGTTATTATTTCAAAGCAGAAAGAAAAGTCTGATCTGCTCGTCTCATCTGATGATAAATTAATTTCCACACGCAGTTAAAAAAACAAACTTATTTTTTAAAGTGAAGATGAAATCATTTTACAGGCTGAATTACTGCCGACTGAAACAAGAAGAAAAGGCTCATCTGAACAGCAGAACAGCTACCTCACACACTACAACTACATATCCCAGCAGCCAGCGGGGGAGTCCAGACACCAATCACATGTTAATGTGAGACAAAACCATATATGGAGTAACCAATCAGCTCTTCACAATGTTGATTTTAAAAGTGAATTTGATTTAATCCAAAAAAACGTGAGAAAGAGAACGAGCCCGTCTGAATCTGAGAAAATTCTGTTTCCCGGCCAATCAAAGTCTGCTGGTGAAGGTATTTAAAGTCAAAGTTAAACTCTGTAATCAAACAGCTGTCATCAGGTGTCTGATGATGTTATAAGTAAAAAACGCCACATTTAACCTTTGAAAATCATCTTCAAGCAGATTTACTGGACCGTCACTTTAAATCACTTTGAATCAGGAGCTACAGACGATCTTTGACGGTTAATTAAGAAATCAGACTGATCAATGAGTAAGATGCTGATTGGTTGCACCTCTACAGTGGAGCTGATGCTGATTGGCTTCTCTGGAGGCTCAGTAGATTAATCAGACAGATTATAACGACATTGCTGTTGATTCAAACTCGTGAGATTAGAGATGAGATGTTGTCGAGGTCACGTGTGACTCAGTGCCACTGATGACTTTCACTAATCAGACTAACCCGAGAAGATTTTTATAGAAGCTCTGATCAAAACTGACGTTTTAAACGTAGAATCTTTGATTTTTAATCATTACTGTTTTTTAAATGTCTCGTGTGTGGACGGGAGCCTGGGAGGGTCAGAGGGTGAATAAAAGTGCAAATCCGCAGCCGATTGAGGCGAAAAGAAAAAATGAAAATGTACATTACCAAAATCTGATGTTGTTTCATGTCATTTTGTCTTTGTGCTCTTCAGCCAAAAAACACTTGTTGTGACAGAATCAGGAAAATCACGTTTAAAGAACAAAAACCGCAGCTGCTGGATAAACGTGACAAACTGATCGTCTGCTGCAGGTTCTGATGTTGATTCTGTCCAACAAACTTCACCGTCAGCTGGTTTCCTGCAGCAGAGAGCGCCGGTTTCCCAAAAAACATCTGAAGTCTGTTTCTCTGAAACCTGCAGCTGTTTAAAGTTTTCTTTTATTTTAATGATTTTTTAGATAATTTTTGAAAAATACTGTCAATGATTTTATAGCCAAAAACATTGCCAACGTGGTTTTTTAACCTCCAAAAGGAAACAACTGGAATTTTAAAGGGAATGTGGAAAAAGATGATTTTTGTTTGTTTGGTTTCTTACGATCATGAGAAAGTTTTTTTCTTTTCTTGACTGGTCTGGTTTTATTGACACGTCACTGGTGCTCCTGAAAACAGTCTTCCATCATCATATTCAGAAACTTTCTTACCTTCAAGTTTTTTGGGAAGCTGACCTGAAGTCAGATGTTGTAGCAGTGGAGCCGACAGGGGGCGCTCTCCCTCGGTGGGAAACCTCATCGTGTTTGGGCTGGAAGCGGACAGGAGCTGGACGTTGAGAGGAAACACTCAGTAAAGGTTTATTTCATCAAAAACATCACAAAGATCATCCATCAGTTAAAGAGTCACCGTTAACTTTTGGTTTCACGCAGGTGAAAGTCCAGCGTTGTTTAGCCCGACCCTCCGCCCGACCCTCCACCCGACCCTCCGCCAGGCCTCCTGCCTGTGCTGACTGAGTTTTGAAATAAAAACTCTTGGTAGCATCTCTGACCTGACCAAGACTCGGTGAAACAAAACTGACCTCTGAATCACTGTTTTTTTGTGATTTGTAGAAAGCTGATGTGCTCATTCACAACTGTCCAATCAGAGAGTCATCGTCCACTGACAGAGCCAGAAAATGTCTCAACGTGTGGACGAGATGTTTGAGCTGAAAGACATTTACAGTGAAGAACGTCTCTTTGGCAACATCTAACAGAGAATACAACATCATCAGCAAACATGTTGTCCAGTCCAGAATGGAATTAAACACACACAGGAAACACACACTTTTAGATTCAGTCTCACAGATCGTTATCTTTGATAATCATCCAGAATAAACGTCCAGAAATCCACTCAGAGGTCAGAGAACAAAGACCGCAGAACTCCTAAGTTTTCTTGATGGTCTGTAACTTCAGTCGCGTCTGCTTCCAGCCCAAACTGAACCACCTGGTGACCTCATTCATCCCAGCGTCGGCCATTTTCTTGTAAGCGTGTCTCTGTGACTTCCTGTAAACCGCGGTCTTCCATCCATAACTGTAGACTAGACAATCGATTAGGTAAGTCGTAGCTTAATGAACTAATAGCTGTGTTAACGATAGTAACGACACTCGGGGCTCGGCGTTGACGAGTCACCAGCCAAACACTCGCCAAGTCGACGATGAAAGCGTCAACTTTGAGCCCTGATGATGTAATCTGTGTTTCATTGACCTTTGACCCCTGTGAGGGTCTCCATGCTGTAAGCCACTGTGATCACTGTGCTCATTCACCACCAACTAAACCAACGGCAATAAAACTAACGTCATGACAAACAGCTGATCTGTCTCCGTGGTTACTGCCTCGTTGTTCTTGTTTTTTTAAAAATCAATGACATGAGACTATTTACCTTCCAAAGATATTGTTAAATTGTGTTTGCATCTTCACCAAACAATCTAGTTCAACACGTTAATGGTGCAGATGAGGTTGTTGTGTGTCTGCAGTCAGGCAGTCTGTACGGAGCCTGAGAGGCAGAACTCAGGTCCAAAACTTACCGCAGTCTGCTCACTGCTGGTCCTGAAGATCACTCCTGTCGTCTTCTGAGACAAACTGAAACAGGAAAGAAATGATAAGTTAACAACCGTCCTTCACACATCCCTCTGAGGCAGCACGTCCCTGGAGTGACTGCTCTTTAGTAACGTGTCTCAACATGTGGACGAGATGTTTCTTCAGTAACGTCTAACAGAGAATACAACATCATCAGCAAACGTGTCGTCCAGTCCAAAATGTGTTTTTGGTGAAATGTGTGTAAAATCTCTCCTTCTGAGTCATGACTCAAACTTAAACACACACAGGAAACACACACTCTTAGATTCAGTCTCACAGATCGTTATCTTTGATAATCATCCAGAATAAACGTCCACAAATCCACTCAGAGGTCAGAGAACAAAGACGTGCAGAGAGCAAACCTTCACTGTAGCTGCTAAGCTAACAGTGTTAGCACAACCACATGGTGGAGGGTTAACTCTGGTTTCCTCAGATCAGGTTGTGATCTCTGTGATCACAGCAGACGAGCTGTGTGGAGACATCTGATGTGTTTGTAGTTGTTTTTGTCACTTGTTCAATGTTAAATGACTGAACTTTACTTTTTGGTTGAACTGTTCCTTTAACACTTTTCTTTCTCAAACTTTTTTCTCTGCTGCACGAAAAGATGGCTGCTAGAAAACTTCATCTATTTAGTGCAACCGATTTTAATGAGTCACCAGTGGTGAAAGGTAACTGAGTACATTTACTTGTACTTAAGTACAATTTTGAGGTATTTTACTTGAGTATTTCCATTTTCTGCTACTTTATACTCTACATTTACTTGATAACTTTAGTTACTGGTTACTTTTCAGATGATAAAACTACTGTACTTTAACTAAAGTAGGATTTCTAATGCAGGACTTGTAACCGAGTATTTTACAATGTGGTTTAAGTACTTTTGTTAAGTGAAGGATCTTTAGAGGAAGCCATGTTTTTCACGCTCCTCGTGTTAAACCACTCGACCACCAGGCTGCTTTATGAACCTGTGGGAGCCTCCTGCTTCTTGGTGATGAAACCTTCTGTGCAGTAAATCAGTGTGAAGGCTCTTCGCTCGGTGTGTGAGGAAAGTAAACTCAGTGTTTGTGTGAAAGGCCATCTCTGCAGCCTGGACTTCCAGGGAGCAGGAGACAGAAATACTGAAGGCTTAAAAAAAGTTCCAGCTCTGAGACGCTCTCCTGTCAGCGTTTTTAGACACAGGGCGCTCGGCTGTGAAAGCTGATCTGGTGAGACGGTTGGGAGGCTCCGCGATGCTGTTCAAACCGGTTTCTAATGCCAAACGTCTGTTTAGACCAGCAGCTGCCTTATTAAGGCTGAGAGAGGACGAGATGGGACGCTAAGTTTAGACTCACATGGAGAGAAGAGAGTAATGAGCAGCATGGAGGAAGTATTCACACCTAAATACTACATAATATATAGTATTTACAGAAACGTGTCTCTTCCATCCGACAGAACTACAGTACTTGTACTACTGACAGTACCTCTCTGGTATCGTGCAAGTTCAGTTCAGAACTCCACCTGAATTATAAAGAAATTATGAAAACTGTTTGATTAAAGTCTTTTTAATTCTAGTCTGTATTTTTAGTTGCTGTTCTGGAGCTTTCGGTCACATCACACAAAGTCATTAAGACGAAGCAAACAAAAAACATCAATTTATCTTCTTCACCACAGAAACGTGTTTTCTGGTGAAAACAGGCAGTGTGAGAACTAGTGACTGATACTTTAGAAAGTGTGTGAACCAGGTGAGAATCAACATTAAACAGAAACAAGACACCTGTGGACTCTGCAGAGGCTCCTGTGGTGGTCCATTTCTTGGCTCATGAGTCCAGATACGGTTCACCTCAGATGTCCCATCACTCCTGTGATCAGCGCCCTCTAGATTTTAACACAACTGTCGACACACACACACACACACACACGAGTGTAAAGTCCAGAAGAAAACAACTTGTTTCAGACAAAGAAACACGTGTTTCAACGCTGAAATATTTCAATGAGGTTTAGTTTGAATAAAATCAGCCTGCATCGATGATTTTCTGTCCCGAGTGTCTGTTCACTTTATTGAAGGTGAAAACTGAAACAGAACATTTTGGCTGTCAGATAACAAACATATTCATGGTCATCACAGTGAACTGTTACATACGTCAGCATATTCAACTAGTTTCTCTCCTTTAACGATGGAATGAACCAGAGAAACGACCACGTGAGAAAACTAAATACAAAAACACACATGCACATTCAGCTTCAAACAATCAGATCAGACAAAGTGAAAAAAAAAAGATTTAAATGATGATCTGTGACACACTGAGAAGATCATTAAAGGAACAGTTCACACAAAAATGTAACTTCAGTCATTAAGAAGTTTCTGGAGCGAAGACTTCATGTTAATAAAGGCTGTAAATCTGGTCTCCTCAGATCAGGTTGATCTCTGTGATCACAGCAGACGAGCTGCATGGAGACATCTGATGTTTAAATCATCTCCAGCTGCTTCAGCTGTTCAGCAGAACGCTGCAACTCTGTTTTACTGTGAAGCTCCAGAAATGTTCTGTGGACTACGAGACTTCACCTGACTTTATATCATCAGGAGGAGATGATGGCTGAGCCTGACTTTATATCATCAGGAGGAGATGATGGCTGAGCCTGACTTTATATCATCAGGAGGAGATGATGACTGAGCCTGACTTTATATCATCAGGAGGAGATGATGGCTGAGCCTGACTTTATATCATCAGGAGGAGATGATGACTGAGCCTGACTTTATATCATCAGGAGGAGATGATGGCTGAGCCTGACTTTATATCATCAGGAGGAGATGATGGCTGAGCCTGACTTTATATCATCAGGAGGAGATGATGGCTGAGCCTGACTTTATATCATCAGGAGGAGACGATGGCTGAGCCTGACTTTATATCATCAGGAGGAGATGATGACTGAGCCTGACTTTATATCATCAGGAGGAGATGATGGCTGAGCCTGACTTTATATCATCAGGAGGAGATGATGGCTGAGCCTGACTTTATATCATCAGGAGGAGACGATGGCTGAGCCTGACTTTATATCATCAGGAGGAGATGATGACTGAGCCTGACTTTATATCATCAGGAGGAGATGATGGCTGAGCCTGACTTTATATCATCAGGAGGAGATGATGACTGAGCCTGACTTTATATCATCAGGAGGAGATGATGGCTGAGTGACTGTTAATGTGAACTGTTCCTTTAACAGCCATCGTGACCACAGTGAAGTAAACATATTTTGTCTTTAACGTTCTGTCAGGTGAGAGCAGACAGTAAAAATGATACATGAACATAAAAATCAAAGGAACAGATGTAAACAGGTTGATTATAATCAGACGTGCAGCTTCCAGACGACACATGAATATAAAGTGAAGACTGGAAACATTTTGTCAATAAAGACAATGTGAAGGTTTGAACAGTGAACCTGTCCATCACGTAACAAACGATTTTCAAACCAAAGGTGGTTTTTGTGAACAGATGTTCTGAACAGTCGAGGTGAACTTTTGTTCTGCTCTCTGGATCAGAGGAAGTCTGAGCTTCTGCCGGGTCAGAGGGAAGAACAGAAAGTGGTGCTCGAGCGAGAGGCCGAATATCAACTACAAGAGACCAACAAGAGCAGCCTGAAGGCACTTCTGTGCTTTAACATTCTCAGTTAATCAAATGAACACAAGCTGAAGCCGAGGCTCTGAGGCTTCAGCTGCACTCAGCTCAGCTTCTATTTCAAAAAGAAACATGAAAGTAATTTAGAAAAACAAAAACCCCACAGTGACGTTTCAGTCCTTCAGTGGCTGCGAAGCTGTTTCTGTTTGACTTTGAGATAATGACACAACGTGACGAGTGACTGATGTTAACTTATCATAAATAGAAAAATTAAGTTTGGCTTCATTATTTCATGTTTCCACGACAGCCTGACCGATACATCAGGAGGCTGCTGGTATCAGCGGATCCCAAATTTGACATCTCGATATTGTTCTGCCCAAATATGTGATAGACAACATTGTCGTCGCTCATTCTGCGCTGGGTGATAAACTCTGAAGTGACACTGCAGATGTGTGGTGTTGCTCTGTACAGTTAATGAGCTTACAGCAAAGACGACATGCAGCCTCGTTCAAATCAGCTGGCTAAGTCCTCCATGTTTGTGTTAAAGCTGCCTGCATGCTGCCACATCTGACCAGTTGACCTGCAGTTACCTCCCAAATATCAACGTGCGTTGCCTCAAGACAATTCTGCATGCATTTTTTTTTCTTATCAAAATAAAAGCCAGAAGATGAAGATTAACAGCTGTTTGATATTTGATAATATTTAATAATCAGCCCAGGCCTAATCAGCATATTCACGGTCTGACATGCACCGATATGAAAACTTGTTTTTAGAGATTATAACGCAGAAAAAGACGGCGGGTTGATTTAGAATTACTGAAGTACCAGTGAAGATAAAGTGTCTTTAAACTGTAAAGTGTTACATTTCTTCATCACAAGTGTTTGAACAGCATTCGAGGATATATGTGATGTATATATACTGAATATATAGATCATCAGCAGATATACTGATATCTGCACCAGACAAACTTCAGACTAAACACAGTTCCTCACATTCAATTCAAACTGTCCAGAAACAAAACAAACAGATTAAATCTCGTTAACACAACATGTTTAATTGACCACAGTTGCAGGCAGGGTTACAGACTGAGGACATTAACTGAGATATTTAGTCTCCAGAAAACAACAGACGTCGTCCTCTTTCAGAAAAACATCTCAAACAACTCAGGAGGATGTTTCAGATGGTTCGAAGAGGACTGAACAGAAAGTGTGTTGTTCTCCAGGGAGAAAAAGTCAAAGCCACAAAAACAAAAAGACACGAACCCTTTAAACAAAAAAATTAACTGGAGGAACCGAAACAGAAATGAAGAACTGAATATTTCACACCAATGTGGACGCGCTGCTGTTCAAATCAACCGTGTTTATTTAATTATGATAAAACAGAGTACAAGCAGAACAAACACCCGATGGATCTTTTATTTTTCTGTATTTGGGAGAATATTTATCCGACGGTCCTGAACAGCTTGTGGGAACATTTGCAAACCAGTAAGTGATCGAAGCAAAGACAACAGCGACAGGAGAATCTGAGCTTTAGTGCTGCGATCGATCACACTGTAGAGTCGCAAAGACACCAGTCAGACAAAAACATCGTCCATAATTTAGGAGATTTAATTCAAAAAAGCAACACAGACGTTTGGATAAATTTACAACCTGAAACTCACGACGTTATTTCTGAAAAAAAGCTGTTTGGAGACGTTTTAACCGTGATTTGAATCCACAATGTGCAATATTTTAATTTGAGTCGTCACTACAGGAGGGCGGACGTCTCTGGTTTGGGAATGAAACTCGTCTGTTGCTGCAGAGATTGGTCAGACGTTCAGGTTGTTTTGCTCTCCAGCAGCAGGAAGCAGGAATGATCAGAACAGGAAACAAGAAAAAGTAAACCTCTTCAGTTTGAAAGAAACGTTCACACACAGCTCACAGTCAGATTTTTTTCTCCTGATGAAGCTCCAACATTTATAAATCACATGAAATGAACCCATCACAGCCTGGTGACATCAGCTATTCAGAAGACAGGAAGTGACATCATGTGGCTGAGCAGGACGCTGAGCGGGAGCTGCAGACAGTTTGTTGAGGACAGGAAAGATGAAGATGAAGATGAGGAGCTGGAGACTGTTTTCGTCCTTCTCAGTCGGTTTTCTTGTCGCTGCTCGCCTGCAGACAGGGAACAGGGCGGTAAAAACACAGCGTGAGCGCCTCCGACAGGTCGAAGTAGTCATTGCATCCAGTGTGAAGGTGAGCGGCCTCAGCGTCTTACTCCAGGTCATTTTAACCTTTATTGTAAATACTTCTCATTTAATAAATATCTATGGTCTCAGTAAAATCTGAATGTTTCATGATGAACGTTGTTGTCACCGCTGTAGGTCGTCTGCAGAACAGAAAATAAATCTCCAGCGCCTCGTCCAATCAGAATCTAATATTGCCTTGTTAAAAAAGTTAGTTACTAGTTACTTTACACGCTGCATCAGAGACATTTTTTTAAAGTATATTTTATTCATGCAGAACATTTAAGCTACAGCTGACTGAAATGGGTACAAACTCTGTAAAATCTGTGGATAAGAGCGGAGCCGTCATTGGCCTGTGTGAAATCTAAAAGAAGCGATAATACTCACCAGCGTTAATCACAGATTATTAGCAGGTTTAGGGGTATAAGACCGTTAATATAAGGCTGAAGACTGATGAACAGAGGACCTGAATTGGTAGTAATTGATGAACTGGAATCTGGGGGGCCGAAAAGAACAACTTCAGATTTGTTTTCAAATCAGTGGGAGGAAGTTTTGAGCCACCCAGTGTTTTATGCCTTCCAGGCAGATTTAGCTGATTGCTTGGTTTTAGGGGATATAGAGTGGAGTATCGTCAGCATAGCAGCGGTGGGAGAAGTTTTTACCCTGGATGATTTTACCTAAAAGGCAGCATGTAAACAGAACAGGATGGAGCCTTGTGGCACCCCACAGGACAGACTGGCTGGAGGAGGTCAAGTTTTCTATAATGACTCCAAAGTTTTATTTCTAATATATGAAGTGATTCAGTTCAAGGCAGTGCCACGAACAGCAGCTACATGTCTGAGCTGGTCAGTTAGAATGACATGGATCAATTCATTTTAGCAGCAAGGGAAAAAATAAATAAATAAATAAATAAATCAGTCAACCTGCAGTATTTAATGTAAATATATTTTACTTCTACTTTTAAGTACAGTTAATATCAGTTACTTACTACTTATACGAGTGACTTTCACTTTTAGCAAAGTAACATTTTAACACAATGTCTTAACTTTTACTGAGTTTGACTCGAGCTCGGGGAACAAAGATTGATCACTCAGATTTTCCTGCATTTCCCCTCTGTGGATCAATAAAAGGATACTGCGACCTGATCTCATGATGATGTCTGGACAGAAAGACTAGCGGCTCCGAATTGTTTCGTCTTCCACGACGTATCGTTGACATTGACCAATAGGAGCAAAGACCGTCTTCAGCTGATGACTCGTCTTGCTGTTTTTAGACTTTTCAACACGACTGTCAGAATCTGTCGCTGTAAATTATGAAGAGTTAAACCGGATCCAACACGAAACCACGAGCTGATCCCAACCCTGGCCCACGTATCATGTACACAAGCGTGCGGACATGTATGTATTTCTAGGTATGTTACATAATTGCCTTCATGTGTGTGTAAGAGGCAGATTTAAGGTGGACCAGCTGCTCGCGCGCACACACACACACACACACACACACACACACACACACACACACACACACACACACCTAAATATAACGTCAACAGAGAGATACAGGGTCGTCCTACACTCACACAGTCAGGAGTTATAGATCAACTTCTAATCGGATCAATCAATTTTCCTTTGGTACAATATTTTTAGGTTATATCTCGGACACATTATACATCTGATTACTAATAAATCTCCACTAAAGCTCGATATACTCAGACTGGATGACAACATTTTTGACCAAATACCTCGATATTGATATTGTGCAATTTTGTTTGTTTAGGGATGACTGTTGGTACGTTGTCATTATCTCCACATCACTGATGATTATTGATCAGCAATCTCTTTGTGTTCATATTATGTCAAAGGCTGGGCTGGACCAACAAGGATTATTTTAACCTAAGATTAGCTCTAATCAGAGTTTAGTAAAACTAGGTTACAAAATTAGTAAATTAGAAATTAATCTCTGCTCAGTAAAGCAAAGATTACTGACTGACAAAATGACCTGTGTCAGTGCCCTGTGTGACAGTCGGTCCAGTGTTCAGTTCAGATCCAGAACTGACTGTACTGGTATCTGGGTCGAAGTTCAGCAGCATCATGACAAAATTTGGCTCGAGTCCGTCTTATTTTGCTCAGTTCATTTAAAAAAATAACAGCCATGTTAAAACCTCCTCCAGTGTAAGTTTAAAGTTAATACTCAATCACGGTCTGCAAGTTCAGAAAATGACATCACTTTACTGTGATGAGCCTTTAAAACCAGGAAAAGACAACACTTCCTGTGTAACACATCACTAGATCCAACAGCTAACACCATATATCATGTCAGGGTAGTGATATCCCTTTGCTGCACTGGCCTGCACCAGCTCTGACCTTGCATTCACCCAAAATAGCACTCTAAAAAAATGGCCCAATCATGAGATACTAATTCCTGGAAATCACATCTGAGAAAAGTGTTTTTATATATGAGGACATCAGATTTTCCTTTTAGTAACAGCCTTACTGTCACTAGGCTAGCACCATCCCTGTTTACTTAAAGCAGCAACAAGGAACTTTCATTTTTAGCAGATTCTAGTGCTTTTATGATTTTTTTTCTCCCAGCCCCCATAAGTCAGAATCTGACCCGGTACCGACCGAAGGTCTTGTTTGCTCATGTAGGTCATAGAAGGGCTTCAATGTGAAACAGGTAAAAACTTGTGTAGTATGTCCTGCACCAGTGTCTGATGGTCAATGTCTTTACTGAAGAAAACACCACAGACCAAATCAACCTACAAATCCTGTGGACACGTGCCAACAGTGCGACAGGAGAGACACAGCTGAGAGTTTAGGTTCTTCACTTCATCTAATATTTGGGCCATTTCAGAAACTTTTTTTCTCTGTGCGATGACTCAATCTGATCGCGTATTTGTATCATGACTTCATCGCTGACACACAGCTGCACGGTAAAAAAAACAAAACAGCGTGAAGCATAAAATCTGATTAAACCTTAAAAGGAGGACGTTCGTGGGTGTGAGTGTCTTCAACGTGCTCTGCATGTGTTCAGATCAGTCCAGCTTGATTTACGGCTGTACATTTTACAGCGCAGCAGACACGTGCCTCCTCAACGGACTAGACATCGAGGCTAGAGTTACCACATGCACACAAGAAGAACTGTGATTGGTCTGTTTGAGTCGTTTGCCGAGAGTGAAGACGACCTGAAGCAAGTTGAAGGCTGCTGTGTTTTAGTGATACGTGGTCTGAACAACAGGAAGTCACTGCTCGTACAGGAGAAGCTACAACCAGTAAACATTCACGTGTAGAAGACTTTGTTTTATACAAAATATCATCATAAATAAACCTTTTTCTGACAGACATTATCTTGTTCAACTACAACTGGTTTATTACAGATATTACGACACGTTTGTGTCAAATGTAAAACCAGATTTAGAGCACGAGGTCTGTGTGTGTGTGTGTGTGTGTGTGTGTGTGTGTGTGTGTGTGTGTGTGTGTGTGTGTGTGTGTGTGTTACCAGCAGTTTGCTGTGCTCGTCCAGCAGTCTGTCGTACTCCACCGTCAGATTCTCTGCCTGTTTCTTCATTGCACGAACGTCACTGTCAGACTTCTGCAGAGCTGCGAAACATCAACCAGCAGTTTAATGTAACTAAATACATCAACACCGAGTACTGTAAACACAGAGTACTGTAAACACAGAGTACTGTAAACACAGAGTACTGTAAACACTGAGTACTGTAAACACTGAGTACTGTAAACACAGAGTACTGTACTTTACTCGAGGCATCACTCCACTACAGTTCAAAGGGAAATATTGTATATAAGACTTTTACATTTATCACAGTTTAGCTAGTTTCAGCTCCTCTTGTCTCTGGAAACTCCTCCTCCAACAATAATAAATTCTTTATCATTTTTATTACATGATTTTTGCGGCTGAACTTGTTCCACATTTTTCAATGTATAAATATTCAACTCAATTACGACATTGTTGCCATCTCTTTTCTCATCCCTACCTCGGTGATTTTCACCATTTTATCACATTTTAAAGACCAAACAACTAATCGATTAATCAAGAAAATACTCAACTGATCAATCGATAATGAAAAGACGAAAAAAACACAAGCACAACCCGCCGACACCTCAGTGAGAAAGTGAGCGCTGACGGAGAGACTCCGAACTTTAAAATGTTCGATATCATTTATACGTTTTTTCTCCTCTTAAATTAGGTTCATGTTCACTGGAAGTGTCCCAAGAGAGAAGTTATGAGAAGTGCTTTATAAGAAGGGACCAATTCTGCAGTTTCTCTCAGATCTTCAGGTAGTTCAGAGGGGACTGTTAAACCAGGTCTGCTTTAGTCCTGAACCAGGACCAGGACAGCAGAGCCCGGCCCGATGATGAGGCTGTGGCTCATAAGATAAGAACAGTTCAGTAATAACCGTGAAGGATAAAGTCTCGACTGACAACCAGTGAAGAGGTGGAAACAGGCTGACGTGATCTCATCTTCTAGCAGCTGTGTGTCGTCTTTGGCTTTAAATCATAAATACTTTTCATTACAATAATCTAAGAGATTGAGGTGTCTGCTGTTAGATGCAGCATACGTATACAAATGGTTCGTAGTAGGAGAATATATTGGAATGTTAATTGCTGTTTGGGCCTTCCTGATTTGGAGGTTATTTAGTTAGGGGTACCAGGATACTGACATAATTAGATCAGCAGAGCCATGGAGGCTCTGGGTCAGAGCTGAAGGACAGTGTGGTGAGCACCCTACAAGAGATGCCTCTACTGTTCTTCTGTCCCTCTCTTAATATGAACCTTATGATATAACTAAGTTTTTGACCAAAGCAAGCTCGGTATATAAGGAGCTGTCAACATATTGTCGGCAGAGTTTCATTATTCGGCTGGAGACTCTCCAAGTAACGTGTTACTTGTATACGATACTGAACTTATTGTAATAAATTTGTTATACAACTAAGACAGTATCGGCGGAGCTTTTCTTCAAACATCTTCAACTGCATCGCCACTGAATATACGACAAGATGAAACAAAAGCACAAATGATCTTTATGATCAAAGAAGAAGAAGACTTCAGATGTCCTACTCTTCCTCATCTTTTACAGTCTGCTCCACCTCCTCCACCTCCTCCTCCTTACCTTTCTTGGTGGTGTCCAGCTCCTCCTTCAGGGTCTTCACCTCCCCTTTCAGAACCTTGTTCTCCTCCTGTGGTCCTGCTCCCTTCTTTCCGGCCTCTGGCACATCGATACCAGCGTCACGCAGTTTCTATTGAAACAGGGACAAAAAACAGACAAAGTGTAACTTACGATATATCAGCTCATGGTGTTTGTCATCAGAAATGTAACAACGTCTGCGGCTGGATTTGGAGACAATGTGTGTAAAATGAAGCAGAACAGAGGTTGAATATTTCCACCTGATGCAACAGTTCAGTCAGAGCTGCACCTGTGGAGACCGTCTGCACAGGTGAGGTTTCTCAGTTACAAACTACTTTTTCATTTGCTGATCATTTAGGCGCTCACATGTGAGACGTTACTAAAGGTGATCTAATGGGGTTTATATTGATCTTGAAGATTTGTCTGATTTGTTCACTTTCTTTAATCTCGGCTGTATTTGACACGACCGTCTGAACGACCCTGAACTTTAACAAATGTAGTTTCAGAGGGAACTTATTGTCCGGTATTGGCTCACAGAGCAGAACTTGTCTGAAGACGACGACGAAGGAGAAGAAGAAGAAACTAAATGCTGAGATCACCTGACGAGACCTGGAGGAATTTAATCGTCTGCTGTTGACATTTGTTTCTGGTTGGTGATTGGTTTGACCCCGCCCACTCAGGGACCAACAGGTGTTCATACCAAACGCCTCTTCACCTCTCAGTCGTGATGTCACAGCGATAGCTGCTCTGTGTGGCAGTATTTTATACTGCAGCAGCAGAAATCCTGCATTCTGATTGGCTGATTTTTCTGAAGAAAGGTTGGTTCAATAAAAGTGAAAGTTCTCAGATCTTTTAATCTAAAAGCAAGAAAAGATTGAGGATTTTTAGGAAGTATCGCTGTCATGAAATGGTCTTACTGGTTCAGCCCAGTGGAGAATAAACTGGGCCTCAAACTTTGTGTCTCCACATGTCAAAACTCCCAGTGTTCAGATTTTGGAGGGAAACTTCAGTTTTTTTCTTTGTCTCGTGTTACTGCTCACCTCCTGATTACTGTGTGTGTGTGTGTGTGTGTGTGTGTGTGTGTGTGTGTGTGTGTGTGTGTGTGTGTGTGTGTGTGTGTGTGTGTGTGTGAGAGTGTGTGTGAGAAAGAGGAGCATGTGGTATTTACAGCTGTCAGTGGCACTGTGACTACAGACATTTGATTACTTTCCTCTACAGTCTGTCAGTTTATGTCATCGAGGAAACAACATGTTTTAATGACAAATGAAAACAGTCGGATGAAGCAGCTCGTGTTTCTCCACCAGTGAATCAGAGCGAAGCTGAAACAGCTCAGACGTCAGTAAAGAAAATCAGAAAAGTAGAAATTTCAGGAATTCATCGGACTGAAGCAGCGAACGTGAGCTGAGCTGGTGAAGTGACTCAGTGACGGAGCGAAGCAGCTGCCGGGCCTCAGACCTTTAACTGAAGAGGCTCGGCCATAAAACCTGGTTTTACAGTTCTGAACTGAATCCAACAGCACGAGGTCTCAGGTTCAGAAAGTCCACAAGGATCCTCAATCACCCGGGACCACAGAGCAGACGACACCACAGAGCTCGAGCTACACCTCTGTGACACTTTACAGTAATAATTAACTTCATGTGAACAGTTTGGACGGGAAACACTCGACCTTTAACCTTCGAGAAACTATCACTCACACACATTAACCAGCCCGAGAAGTTCACCAACAAACAGCAGAGAGGAGGAAGTATTCAGATTACTTTACTTCTGTAAATGTACTCTGTTACAAGTACAAATCCTGCATTAAGTACTTACTTATTACACATTACTGTAGTAAAAGTATAATCAGGAAAATGTAGTTAAAGTATTGTCAGTAAAAGTGGTGGTTGTAGTAAAATCAGGTTTGGAAGTAACTGAATACATGTAACTGGATTAAGTGTAATTAGATTACAGATACATTCAGGATTACCATTTTAAAATAAAGAATGATAAACCAGTCTGTAGCTACGCACCTGCACACACGACAACATGTGTGTATATTATTCTTACAGGAAACACACTATATTTAAAAAAGTGCAATATGCAAGAATTGGCCACCTGTCGAAATTATCCTTCAAACAAACAAACAAACAAACAAACAGGGCAGCACATCACCAGGTACCGCTCACGCCTCAAAGCCTCACTGAGCAGCGTTCATAGGAGCGAACGGAGCTCCGTCACCAGCACTGTCCAGTTGTAACGTCCTCGGGTGGGAAGCTTGAACGCTGAGATAACAACAAACTAAACATGATGATCCTGGAGCTGTAGCGCCCCCTGTACAGAGGTGGCATATTACACCACACACCATAAAAGGGCATGCTAATCCTGTAGCAACATACCACAGAATGAGAAGCTCAGCTAAAAGCACATCACAACTATTTTTACCTAAACAAAAACAAAATTCTAACATTGAGCAACCAAAGCAAAAGCAACAAAATGTCCACACGCTGCGTTAGCGGTCAAGTATTTGATGCTCACGTTACTAACGATGTGTCACAAACAGCTGAGACTCGACAGCTTCAAGGCAAAAAACTGTTGTATTTAGGTGGATGAGTACCGGCCGTGATGTGCAGGACAAAATACAGAAGTTTCACGTGAGAAATCTAAAATGCTACATTTAATTATTCAAACTAAATATGACTCAACTAAAATCTCTAACTTTGCTCTGCTGCACTTTACCAGCATCACTCCTGTTCAGATGTTGTGCTCTGGTTTTCTACAGGTTTCAGGCTCCGACTGCATCATTCAGAAAATTAAAACTAAATATTTTATTTACTCTGACCCAGTGAGATCATTGGACCTCTGCAGGAATCTCACGAGTGTGACTTTTATTTTGGTACCAAGATTTCTTTATAGACCTTGTAGTTGCAGAGATCTACGCAAATGATTTTCAGAGAATTGTTTTCAGGCCGTTTCTGAACAGGTTGACAGTCTGTTCTTGTTTGTGACAAACAGCTCGGGTCCGTTTCACATCAAGATAAATCCATCAGTCGAATTTAACTAATTAATCAAGTTGAAACCTGTTTTTGTTTGATGTGTTCAGCGTTTCAGAGACGTGACGTGAACGTCAGAGGGAAGATCATGTTATCAGCCTTCACAGCAACATGTAACACTGTCTGATGACATGTCAGCTCGCACACACACACACACACACACACACACTGAAGGTGACACAACTGTGTGTAAGTGTGTGTGTGCAGGGAAATTACACCACATCAAAAATAGAGACGACTATCAGTCACGTGTATGTTCCTGCAGAACTCTGCAGCTTCACATGACTGACCTTCTAGGCTCCAAGATGGATTCATCACACACACACACACACACACACACACAGATGTATCTATTTACAACGATAAGGTGGAGTTTGGAGATGGATGCAGTCAGGAGTGCGAGGCCTGTATGGACGAGTGACAGGATGTTAATTTCCTGCAGAAAGTGCTGTGATGATGTCGACAGCTGAAATAGATTCAAATGCAGAAATGTGAAATTAATTAATGAAAAATGTCAAAGCCCAAAAAAAAAAAACCACCCAAAGATATTCAGTTAGTTTTAATCAGAGGGAAGAATCCAGAAAATATTCATGTTTTCCGAGCTGACAGGAGACTTCTTCTTTTCTTAAAGTTTCTCAAACCGACTAAACCATTATCAGAACTGATCGATTAACGGTTGCAGCTCTTCTGTTCAACCCGTCTTTTCCTTTTTGTTTTGCAAAATACTTTGAGCTGCGTTATATATACGAACGTTTAGATTAAGTTTATATTATTAAAGTAACGCTGAGCTCACACTCCAACATAACGTCAGGTCAGAGCCGCTGAAACCTTTAAACCATTTCAGTTCATTCATTAATACGAATTCACATCGCTGCCAAAACTCACTGCAATAACACCAGTAAACATTTATCTGGAAATCATGAATCAACCGAGTGTGTGTGTGTGTGTGTTTGTGTGTGTGTGTGTGTGATTGTGTGTGTGTGTGTGAGAGAGAGAGAGTGTGTGTGTGTGTTTGTGTGTGTGTGTGTGTGTGTGTGATTGTGTGTGTGTGTGAGAGAGAGAGAGTGAGTGTGTGTGTCACATGCAGATGAAGCAATTTCTCCTTTTAGCAGCAGAGGACTTGGTGATCTCTTCACCTCCGACAAACCCAGGTCAGATTACCACAGAGTGTGTATGTGTGTGTCTCCACATTGTGAATGAGTTACACAGGCTGTGTGTGTGTGTGTGTGTGTGTGTGAATATTTTGGTGTTTATTTATGTTGAGCTCAGCAGCTGTAGATCAGTGCTGCCCCCAGCTGGTGGAGTAGAGAATCAAAGAAATAGCAGAAATATGAAAAGGCTGTTTTTATTTTATTTTTATTTTCAGCCTTTCTAAACAACAAAAAACAGATTTTAAAGAACCGCTCATGTGTCATTTTGTCTTTTAACAAGTGAGTCTCGTAATTATATCCCTTATATAATTAAACCTACAATAACTGATTATTTTGTCTAGTTTGCAGCAGATATACGATGTTTCTTCACCTCTAAAGTTGACATATTGAACTGGTTTTGAATCAGATGTTTATTTCCACCTCCAGCAGCGACAGATCAACAGGATCCATCATGTGTGTGTCACCTGATGAATCTCAGCTCTTGAGGGAAATCTGCCTCTTTCTGACTCTCTGCTGCTCAGCTGGTCGTGTTCAGAGACTCTGCACAGTGTTTTCTCTGAATACGACTGAGAAGGTGAGTGAAGGTGTGCGTGTGTGTGTGTGCGTCCCACCTCTTGCAGCAGCTCATTTTCCTCCATGTATTTCTTGGCGGCGGTGCTGGCGCCCTCTGCCTGCTTCTTGAAAGCTTCGTTGGAGGCCATGAGTGAGGCCTGCTGGGAGAGCAGAGTGGCAAGACGACGCAGCAGCCTGCACACAGACAGAAGAAACACGTGAACACACAACTTAACATCCTGTCGTTGGACACAAATCTAACAACTGGAATAAAGAAACTGAAGCGTTTCCTTCGACTCGGCTCTACTGCTGACTTTTTATCTCAATTTCTGCTTTTGTTATGATCATTTTGACTCTGTAGCTCGTTATTATGTGAATATTTGTTCCTTATTTTTTCCTCTAACTGGTGGAAATGAGCTTCCACAGAGCAGCGATAGCAACCAGGAACTAAGAATAAAAGCAGGAAGTCATCAGGCCACTCAAACTTTCTCTAACTCAAATTTTAATCAACACATTTAATTCAAATCAGTGTTGTATTTTCATCTCTCAGCTGAGACAGAACAGGCTGCTGATAACAATACTGACGGGTCCGGACTGAGTTCTGACTGGACGACCTGCTGCAGCGAGTCAACTCACTGATTACTTTTATTATCTGCAGTGAAAATCAATCTCAATCTGACAGAGAGAAACAGAAAGAAAACACGGGAACACTCCACAAACATCACATCCTGTCACAGTTTTTCAATCATGATCAGATTATTGATCCATCTTGTTACAACACCACATCACACCACCGAACAGCAACACACACACATGTTGAGTTATCCCTGACCTTTCTGATGTGTGTGTGTGGTACGTGTCGTACATGCTGTGTGTGCCGCTGACAGGCTGTGATGCAACAGTGAGTCACAGCAGGAGTGGGCGGGGCTGCAATTCAAACCCTGCGGGGGCATAAAACAACAGATAACTGCCCCAATTCCAGCCAGTGTGTGTGTGTGTGTGTGTGTGTGTGTGTGTGTGTGTGTGTGTGTGTGTGTGTGTGTGTGTGTGTGTAAACCTTTAAAAACACTGATCAGTCCAACATTAAAACCACTGACTGATGATGTCCTGCTGGGAAGCCTCGCCCTGACACACAACAACAACTGCTCAGGAACGACAACACAACAAATTCCCCAGATACCAATCTGGAACAAGTCTGATTCAGGGAGGTCCAACATCCACAAACAAACGTCTCAGTGCCAGACACGGCAGGACACCCCAGAGGTCTCATGATCATACCTTGAAAGGTCAGAGCCATTTCGGCTGCACAATATTAAGTCGGTGGTTTTAATGTTGCATCGCTGTTTAGTTTCATAGTCACAAAAAGTTCAGTAATTTCCTCAAACAGCTGCTCACTGTAGTGTTTGGAAAAAACCCAACATTGCAATATATTGTTTTCTGTGATAAGAAAAAAAAAACAGGAAACTCCTCCCGACAGCCCTGAAGAGCTCCGTGTGGACAGTATGAATCCTTCTCGAGAGACTGACGTGATGGCAGGAGTCAGTTTATCAAACAACCAAATCAGACACTACTTTGTCTGATGACCTGATCAAGAACGATTGTGGTCGGCTGTGCATGAAGAGTCTGCAGGTCACTCACAAGCAACAACCTCCGCTGTATCCGTGACCCTCACATCAGACTGAAGTATGTTTTATCAGAGTCTCCTGTCAGAGACAACGACAGCTGACAGTTCTGCTTTTGCATCAAGTTGCAATAAAGCTGCAGCACAGCGTGTTTGAGTTCATTTGCTCTACTTGAGATCACACGTCCACATGTGCACATCACGGTGTCGCTGCTGAAACTATAAACTGTGCAGCCCAAGTTTTTAATCAAACACACAGGAGGATGTTGTGCACCTGCATCACAGACGTCTCTCTGGAGACTCTGGAGTCTGAAGCACTTCACCTTCGTTTAGTGAAAAACTCTGAGACGTGCGGAGCAGCAGATGATCCCCTATGACCCAAATATGGCTGTCAGTCCATTCACAGGCCTGAAATAATCTGATCAGCTGCCGACACTTCAGCCTTTCCACAAACTCCCTTTGAGTCACATCACAGCAGACCGTCTGTGGAGGGCTCGGTCTAAACGCTGGAGAACTTCCTCCTGGATTCTATGTAACAGCAGCTGCTGCATCACATGTTGCAGCGCTGCGGGTGAGTCACCGAGCAGCTGCTGCTGGCTGAACACCGGACAGAGACCGGTACTGACCGGGCCGATCCAACGCTGCTGCTGCCCCCTACAGGCCGCACACTGCCAACATCCACTGAACTCATCACAGAAGGTTTATTGAAGCTCAGACGGACCGACCACACGTCGACCTGACTCTCCAAAGTCAGACGACTCTCAAGTAGCTGATTTATTGATTCCTGTAACAGATGATCTAGAACACTGCTGAACGATTGTTTTCATTATTGATGAACACTGTGGTACTGGAGAAGGTTCATTTACAAGACGACCCAAATAAGTCAGAATTAGTCAGAGACAGAGTTTCACAACGTTAGAAAGTTTGTTTTAACTCAACAACTCCTAAATCACCACATTTGTTAAGGGAGTCTGGTGATGTTGAGGTTACTGTGTCTTTGCTTCGTTTGTTTCCTAATAAGTCAGTTTGGTTTCTAGTGAAGATCTTTGATTAGTCAGTAACTTGTCAGCCCAACAACAAGCTGTCGTCCAATAACAAGACGCCAAGTCACAGACGTCTGAAACCAATCAGGTTTAAATCGTGTTTGACCCCGTCTGAGGGGTCAACCAACCAGGGAGCAAGACAGATTCACACCTCAGAGTCACTGTACAGTCCTGCAGCCTGATCCTGTTTGGACAGAGCTCAGTGTGTGTTTCCAGTAACACACAGCTGCTCATTCCTTCCATCCTACTGTAAAATTCCTCTGCATTTAGATCAGTCTGCCTGTTGCTGTGTGTGTGTGTGTGTGTGTGTGTGTGTGTGTGTGTGTGTGTGTGTGTGTGTCTCTCACAGGCAGAGCAGCAGGGCGAAGCCGGCGATGTATTCGTTCCTCTGAGCTCTGAACAGTTTCATGTGGATGTGTTCGATGGCCGTTGGGTTGTTGGTCAGATCCACCTTCTCCGTCACGCTGTACTTCCTCACCTCACGGAAAGCATCTACACACACACACACACACACACACACACACACACACACACACACACACACACACACAATCATCATTCTGTATCCTACAATCTGAGGTCATTTGTACTTTGTGTTTTCTGCCTTTACTGATATAAAACCCTTTAACAGTCTGGAGCGATGGCAGCTTCCAGCTCACAGCTGGAGGTCGGAGGTGACCGCTCTGCTTCACATTTGGAAAAACTTCCAACAAAAAAATATATTTTATTCTGAAATCATCATGTTTTAAAAAGGTGCTGTATAAATAAAGTTGTTTATTATTATCATGGAAACTAAGTACAACTACACACACACACATACCGATGAGCAGGAAGACGAGGATGGCGATGGCCACCATGAACGAAGTGTTTCCATAGAGAGCGATGGTCTGGATGATCCGAGATTTGAAGATCTTGTTCCACCTGATCACGTGACGACACAGCAGAAAACACACACACATTAGTAAAGTACACACACATTAATAAAGTACACACACATTAATAAAGTGCGCACACATTAATAAAGTGCGCACACATTAATAAAGTGCGCACACACACAGGACAGATGGACACACGATGAACTGAGACTGTGGCTCCATCTGGTGGACGGACTGAACAAACACTGTCAAGTTCTCCTCCAGTTCAATTTCCAAAGGACACAGGGACAACTCAAATTTCTGACTCAATCTTTTATTTTCCTTTTGGCTTTGTCAGTCGATTGGTCTTTTCAGTTAATTAGGTTTTAAACCTTTAAAGACAGAAACAAAAGTTAACATTTTAATTAAACATTTTTAATGAATTTTAGATGAATTCAAACAATTAAATATTTTAAATGAATTCAAACATTTTAAATGTATTCAAACATTTAATTAAACATTTTAAATGAATCCAAACATTTAACTAAACATTTCAAATGAACTTTAATATTCAATTAAGCATTTTAAATGAATTTCCCAAATTTTTAGTAAAGTTTTAACATTTAACAGAATTTTAACATTTTTAACTTTGTATTATCCTTTTGTACCTTATACTAATTTTCCAAACTCAAAATGATATATTGTTTTAGCACAAACTCATTTACCACAAATCAATGAAGTCACTGCTGCAATGTGTTCCTTAACCAATCTACAGTTAACATAAACCTGAACATATTGAGCAGCATTTCAAACACCATGAAATTAAATAAACATTTCACCGACCATTGGCGTCTTTAGACTGAACCTTTGAGTGAACTTGGCGCTTCTTCTCTCTGAAGTTTGTTTCTCTGAATGACTGAGATCCTCCATGTCATCACAGGTGCTCCAAATCAGTCACAATGACTGATCAAGTAACCAGCAGCCAGTTTGCTGCTGCTGGTGCACTCTGGGAAGTGTAGTTGACCCATTCCTGAGATTCAGCTCAACAAACACTGACACTTTGTGAGGATCAGATTCACTGAGACATTAAATGTTTAACGAGCCTCTTAAAGTTAAAGAGACAGAAATCATCAGGACAATATGAACATTTAAATTAAATCAGATACCAAACAGGTACGTTCAGTTTAAAAGGAGGAACTGGGAGTTAAATGTTTATACTGCTCATGTCTTCACAACTTATGTGAGGTGGTTTATATGATCGTGATTATTAATTAATTATATTAATTACAACAACTCTTTTACATTGAACAATTATATTAAAATAAAAGGTTTTTTGGTTGATAACTTTAAATAAATACAGATAAACTGGAGCATGTCGTTTGAGTTCATACTGAACGTCTTCTTCTCCAGCAGCGTCTGATTAAAGGTTTGATCTGATCACATATCTGATGTTCTGATTGATCCTCTCAGTGTTTCTGATCAGGTCACAGTGGAAACGTTCAGGAACAGAACCAGTGAGAAGAACCAGTGAGACATCAGCTCTGGGATCAGTGCCGCCTCTGTTCTCAGTTAATCAGCGGCTCAGTTTTCAGTCAGGAGGTCTGATGAGTTTTAATGTGATCACTCTCTCACACTCACACACACACACACACACACACACACACACACACACACACACACACACACACACACAGAAGTGCTGCGTTAACTGTAGATTACAGTTACTGTTCAACATGCGACAGTAAAGTAACTACACTGAACAACGAGGCAGCAGATACATTTATTTTTTAAACGAGGGCTGAAGAATCTGAACGCGTCCTTGAAGTCCGTTTCAGGTCCTGGAGAATTTAAACTACTTCGTAGCCTCAGCGTTCTGCAGCATGAGACAAGTCCAGATATGAGACATTAATGTTCTTTATTGGTGCCGTTTAGTGTCACTCGTGTTTTAACTTCATGTTTGATATTTATGTTAGCTTCATATCAGGCGCAGTGTAAATGTGATCAGCAGTCCTGGAATGTAACTTAATAAAGTAAAGTACTTGAGTACAAAATCAAGATACTTGTACTTCACTTGAGTATCTTTACTTCACACCACTTTGTACTTCTACTCCTGCTGTGCAGACTGTACCATGATAAAACACTGACGTGTTGCTGCAGAATGAGTTCTGATACTTTTGATACTTAAAGTTCAGCTTGCTGATGATACAAACTAGTGTTGTCACGATATACTGAGCTTTAAAAATATTCATATGCTAAGCCACAGAAATGTAGATTAACATTACAAGATAAATATAACGAGGCCTGTGAACTTTGTTTCAATAACGACAGCATCTAATTTAATTTACTGCTGAAGGAGGCGGGGCTGTGAGGCAAACCAATCGTACTGAAGGATCAATACTGTAAAAAGGAACTTTTCAAATATTCAGAATCAACTTTTTAAAATATCTACAACAGTAATACTAACATGCTTTTACTTAAAGATGCATTATGTAGTTCTTCTTCACCTCCATCAGTGAATAAACCAGCTGTTCTCAGAGGAAAATAAGGTCCTTGAACACTGATTAAAGATAGGGAGGTGGCAGGGTCCGCCACATATAAACAAAGTAAACCAGTATAAATTGTGTTTTCCTTTAAGGTCCGTTTGTTTATTCAGTCATGAAAATAAAGAGAGTTTGTTTATTTAGTTTGTTTGAAGATCTTTCTCTGCTCATTAACATTTCTTCAACAAAACTACAGGCTGCTCCTTTAAAACTACAGACTGCTCCTTTAAAACTACAGACTGCTCCTTTAACCTACAGACTGCTCCTTTAAAACTACAGACTGCTCCTTTAACCTACAGACTGCTCCTATGTTGTGTAGAGGGACGGGTGTGTGTATTGTGTAGAGGGACGGAGGTGTGTGTGTTGTGTAGAGGGACGGGTGTGAACGCACCTCTTGGGTGAGATGAAGGGGATGCAGAGCAGCAGCACGAAGAAGACCTCAGCGTAGAGGAAGGTGGCCACCGCCGTCCACTGCAGACTCATCCTGACACTGAACAGGAAGCACAGGCAGGTGTCACAGAACACACCTGGGCCCAGGTGAGAACAACCACAGATCAATAAATGTGTGCCGCAGAGCGAGAGGTCGAACACGGTCTAAGAAACAATCATCATAAACACAAACACGGAGCAGCGCCGTGTGGAAAGAACAGAAACATCATTAAATCGTCACAATCATCTTTCAGACTATTCATCTTAAAAATTCATGACTGACTTGTGTTTTAACAGTTTAGTGAGCTCACAGTATCTTAAATTTGAAATCAGATTACAACAGAAGATCATTTATTATCAATTCCTTCTGAATTATTAAAGATGATAAAGAAAAACAAATGAGGCCTGAATCCTTCCAGAAGCTGAATGTTTAACAAAATGTCAGCAGCTTCGTCTGAACCGCGTTTCATCCTTTACAAACTCGTCTGTACGAGGAGCTCCGACGACATCTGATGGTGATGAACTGTAGCAGCAGCAGAGAAAGAGCGACGTGTTCATGTGAACACAGAACCAAACCAACACATTCCTCTCAGGCTGAACTGGAATAATCCGTTTAGTCTCAAAATGCCAATTACATTTTCCCAGAATGCAGTTTGGTAACTTAATGTGTTGCCATCAGTCCAACACACAAAAACATTCAGGTCACCATCAAAGAAAGAACGAAAATCTTCACATAGAAGCAGAGAATCTTTCGACTGGCTGAGAAACGACTGATTGATTGATTGATTGATTGATTGATTGATTGATTAGTGATGAATCCTCTCAGCTCTGTCTGCTGATGATGTCAGAGAGGCTGCAGATGAATTATATTTACAGTCTAATATTCTGACCCATTTACACACAAACACTATCTGAACTGACTCACTGTGTTTTTAACCTTTAAACAATCATTATTCTGTCCTAAATCGATCCAAAGACATTAAATCAGATTTGCAATCTCACTGATGAGTTTGGCAACACGTCGTCTTATGAACAGTCGTCTGTCCTTCAGGCTTGAACCATAAATAGAAAAACAGTGTATCAGTCCTTTGTTTAGTGCAACAGCAACTAAACCTACAGCTTGTTTAAAAACCAACAGCTGATACAGACACAGATATAAGTAAGTCAACCAACTCCCTGAGTGGACCCTCTGCATGGAGAGAGCGAGGGGGGTGATGAGGGTGATGAGGGGGTGATGGGGGGTGATGAGGGGGCGATGAGGGGGGGGATGGGGGGTGATGGGGGGTGATGAGGGTGATGGGGGGTGATGAGGGTGATGGGGGGTGATGAGGGTGATGGGGGGTGATGGGGGGGGGATGGGGGGTGATGGGGGTCTGTCTAATGGCCCTCTGAGTGGCTCTGGTTCAATAAACATGGCCGACAGCAGCTTAACGTTTCCCAGCCTCGGTTTGTTCACCAGGCTGAAGTTTCCAGACCAACAGATCATTGTGAGAGTTAAGTGTCGCTGAAACACCTCAGCTGTCTCAAATAAAACAGTGTCTGATTGGCCTTTTTGCAGATGGAGTCACAGTTTCTGCCTCAACAGTCATTGTATTATCAATATGAGTATACACTGGTACATCTGTCCCAAATATCAGTTTTCAGTCTCCTTGATTTCTAGTAATCAGCATGAGCCCACATCAGTCGACCCCTTGTTATTATTCTCTAAGGCCGAACTGTCCATCCCGTCCTTCATGTGCTGCCAGTGTCAGCTGACCTGCTGTTAGCTGTTATGAACAGTCGGTGCTGGAGGGGAGTGTCAGCTCCCAGTCTGCTGCAACACAGCTGCAACTGCTGCCAACACGCGTTACAGTGCAGAAACCCCACAGCTCGACATGTCTGACTCTTCACATGACAACTCTAATTACACGACAATCAGCTGGTTCCTTCGCATGTTTCTACATCTGTGGAGCAAAAGTAAAAATGTGGATTCACTCTTTACGACCACATGAAACAGGCTCGACTACTCACTGAAACAAATGTTAATCTGTCTCATAAACACAAACCAACCGAACTCGTTATTAAATCGTGTCCACTGCTAAAGTTTAACGAGCTACATCAGCTGATAATCGTTTATTATTTTTACTGAATATTTTCAAACATCCAACTTGGAACAGAACGAGCCTGCTAACGTCAGGAGGAAGACAGAGCACCTGAGCTAGCTAACATGCTAACTTCACTTCTCCGTGTATTCCTGGAAGCCGAGTTAGCCAGCTAGCTTACAGGCTCCGTCTACTTACTGGAAAAGTTTTTGTTGTCGGGTCGTTTAACAGAACCTGTGTGTCCATATGTTGGACAACAGCTTCTCAGTTGTATGTGGTGTTTTAATTTGTGTCGCAGCTGCTGGTTCATGACAACATGACGATAACTTCGCGCCGGCTAACTAACAAACTAGTTAAAAGTTAGCAAGCTAAAGCAGTTAGCAGATGTTAGCTGGAGGACTGTGCGCTAACAGCAGGCAGCAGTGATTAGTCAGACTCACCTCAGCAGCTCCCGCAGACACAAACTCAGAGAGACTCAGACACAAGCTGCTGTTCAGCTTCACACACTCGGCTCAGGCAGGATATTAGCCTGTTAGCATAGCTTCCCGTTGTAAACACTTCCGGCGTTTAATGCCAGCTCATCCCGGCCCCGGCACGTGATTGGATACAGCGACACAGATGGGAGGAGTCAGTACGTGACAACTCATTGCGTCACACGTCATGAATTCTCGTTCAAAGAGCTTTATTGACATTTTGATGTGAAAACAGAAACAAACACGAAGCGATCACCTGAGCTGTGGAGGTGACGTCAGCACAACAGACGTTTAGTGTGATAGTTGTTTTTTTTACACAAATAAATAAAAATATTCATGAAACACGTTTCTGCAGCTTTACACAGTTTCTTCTGATGGAGGCTTAAAACTGAGCGTCTTGTAGGAGGTCTGGTGACGCGCTCCGCTTTCTTTCTTACAAACGTGCAGAACAATAATTACTATTTCACAATAACACACAAGGGAAACAAACACACACACACACACACACACACACACACACACACACACACACACACACATTAAGATTAGTAATCACACCACACGGCGCAGTTCCTCTCCTGACCAGCAGAGGGCGACACTGTCCGCAGAAAACCTCTCAACTCAAGGAGGATGAAAACAGACATCTCACTCTGACTGTTTTTCCATGAACCAAGCCATCTCCCTGTCTCTCTGTGACCACTGCGCTCGTGTTACTGGTCAGACTGGTTGAATTATTAATATGTGCAGACTTCTTCATTGATCTGAGGAATAAATCATAACAGCAGCAGTTTCACACGCTGAGAGCAAAACAACACACTGAACTAAAAATACAATAAAGATCCAAAAGTGAAGCTTGATATCGTCATCAATAAGTGTTTAAAGATGGATTCACTCGTAACTGCAGAGAGAATAATTCACTTTAAATACAGTGAGTGTATGATAGTGTGTGTGTGTGTGTGTGTGTGCGTGTGTGTGTCAGAGATTATTCTAACAATAAAACTCCAACTTGAAGCTTTTTCTAGAGACATCACGAGCTTCATTAGCAGAGCAACAGCAGCTAATGTTTAGAAATGAAGTCCACTAACATAAACGAACAACCGGCTGCCATGACAACACAGAAGTTTCACAGAGCCTTCACTTTACGTCTTTCTTACAGTATCATGTAACACTATT